>NC_044196.1:2936621-3234014 GCF_900880675.1 Sparus aurata | reverse complement strand
AAGCTGAGAGACGCTGCCTGCTGCTCTCTGTGCTCACATTCAAACAGCTCACTGGAAAAGTTGACAGCATGTTTGTGGATTGCAGTGTGATCAGTCAGCAGCTGCCAGTGTCAGACCTTAAACTGTGAATGAACCTCTTCTGTCCATTCTTACGCTCCAGACCAAAGAACAAGTGTGATGGAACATCCATCTGGGCTACAGTCTGGAAGCTGGACCGGACCAGAACCCCCTGAGCTGAGACACCCAGCAGGAAGCTAAAAGAGACTTTTAACTTCAGTGTCTCAGTCTGGTTCTGGTCTCTGCTGGTCTCAGCTAGGCAGGGTGCTGCCAGGGATTTAGGGCCCCATGAAAAGAAATCTAATTGGGCCCTTGTTCAGGCCGGAGAAAAACATGTGATGCTGTTTTATATAAAACTGCATTTTAATGCTATTTGACTGTCATTCCCATATTAGTGAAAAGAACAACATGACAGTTACTTGGTTACTGCTCACTGTCTCCTTGTTGTCCTGCAGCTCTGATTTATCTCCACAGCTGCAGACTCACAGCTGCTGGCTTTGGATTTGGGCTGAATAAATACAGATATGAGGCTGTATGGTTGTTGTGATTTCATCTTCTGATTTCCAGAAAATAGAAACATTTCTCTGATTGTATTGAGTCACACAGTCTGCATGCAGCAGAATGTTCTCCTCTGTTCTACTGCAGAGCAGGAAGGTGAGAGTCCCAAACTACTGACCAAACACTCTGTTGTAGTCAACTATATTATATATACACATACATATGCTCTTTTTATTTCACAACTGTTTCATACATGAAAATCATTCTGACATAAATATGGATCATAGGCTATCTTATTTTATGACTCTCTTTTAACCCTGAAAATGATGGAGGATCATCTGCATTAACATTACATTAACAGTTTTTAAGATGATTTTAAGCATCATAGAAATCTTGAAAGTGAAGTGAATCCTCTGATAACAAACATGTCCTGCTGTCTTACAGGGAAAGGAGCTAAATATGGCTCCACATTTGAACTGTTTCCACCTGAATGTGAAATGATGACTTGTAATAATAAGTTTGAGTCAGCACTTAATGAGGATGAGATGAGGATGAGGAACCTGCTGCTGCTCAAACTGAGAAACTAGATTCATGCTGTCTGACTGCCTTCAATCTTTACAGCTGCTGACATTATTATCAGCTTTAACTGTTCTTAAACTGTGTTAGCTGTGAACTGTGCTCACCTTTCTTTACAAAGAAATGTGTGAGGAGTTGTCTTCCTCTCCTTGCTTTCTTTCCTTTCTGCCTTTTCCTTTCCTTTAAGGCTCCTGGTTTTATTTTCTTGGGTAAAGACATGTTGATGAGCAGCAGCCACTCCACTGTTAAGCTGTTTGGACTGAACCATTCTGTACTGTGAGGGGTGAGAGGGGCCTCAGACAGCCTCCACTGTTTATTTATACAGAGTAAAGTCTCTCATCTGATTTATTCTGCCAGTTTTAACTTAGTTATGACACTAATTACTTAAGCCCTATTCACACAGGACTAGTATAACCTGGGGACCTCCAGTAATCTGTAATAATTGTGGAGGTCGTCTGTGATCTTAATCCTGTGTGAATCTGCCACGTCCGTAATTTATAAAGTAAAAATTCCACCACAAATGACCTGCCATATTTCACCAACCACAGAGGTCATGTGATGATATTAGTCCTGTGTGAATCAGCATCTCTGTGATTTGGGGTCGTTTTTTTGTTTTTCTTCAGGTTTTTTGTGTTTTCCACCTTTTTCTGCCTTTTTCCCGGTCGAGAATTATGGAGGCTGTGTTGGGAATTATAAATGAAAGTTTTGACAATATTTTGGGCGCAAATTCAGGAGGCTCATTGAAAAATCTCAAAAGATGATTAGATGGATTACATGCATGGCAGCAGGCCGTAAGGAACATTTTTCTATCTTTCAACAGGCTCACCAGTTATTATATCAGGGCTCCGGTACGATCGATCCAGGAGATGATGTCAGTAAATTAGAGTTAAAACACAGACTTCACTTATCCTGTGTGAATGAACTGCACGAAACACAGACGTGGTGGGATCATGGTGAGTGTTCTGCTGACAGAGTTTCCTGATTTGGACTTTTCTAAAATCCCACCACTGTTGTAAAGCCACAAACTCAGATTTCATACTTTGGTGTTTCTTTCCAGTGTTTCTCCTCCAGTCAGGCCGTGTTAAAATGCCAACAGGCACTGTTGGTTTACATGTTATAAAAACAGAAGCTGTCACAAGTGAGTGATCAGAGAAGCCAACAGGGCTGATAACACAACTTTTAAACACATTAAAATGATGTTTAAAACAATAAAGCGATCCAGCCTGGCCACAGACAGTGAGTTATGTTCAGGTGTGTCCACACTCTTAAAAAAAGGGTTCATCAAGGTTCTATATCGAATCCTAAGGTTCTATATCCTCTATCAAAGAACCGTCTGTCTAAAAAGGTTCTATCACATTTCTGTAAAAATGTGCTTAAATTTATGTGCTTAATGAAAAACAAGAGACTGGGAATGGAATAATTGAGATCTTGTTTCAGACAATAAATAAATGAATGAATAAAAAAATAATAAAGCCCTGCAAAAAAGTAACAATATGCTATATATATAATATATACAGCAATGTATTTACTATAACTGCTATATATAGAATATAAGTAGCCTATAGGCTACATATACACAGCCTATATGTGCTTTCACTGTGTTATTTTGTATGTTTTTACCCCTACAATTTAACTAAAGTATGGACTTTTATGATCTCTTCAACAGCTGTGTGCACATTCTGTCCATAATCGAAAAGTATATGATACAAATATTAGATGTGTGTGTGTGTTATATATATATAGGCCTATATATAAACTATGTTATGTATGCTAAACGTGTAGGCCTATAGACTACTGAATTAATCACTCGCCCACTTTATATCTTTTATTTTTAAATTACAAAATCATTTTCATCATTTGCTGATTCTCTGCAGCTACATTCTCCTCGTTGGCATTTCATATTTACGGTAAATCCGACATGTGACTGTATCATTCATTCAGTATATATATCTCAAAGTGGAGGAGGCGGAGCCACAGAAACATACAGGTGTATCTAGCAGCCACCTGCTCTTCAGTCGGCAGGTGTGTTCACGGAGGATCACACAGTCTCGCGGTCTTTTGACTGTGACCGGCAGCACCGTCTTCACTGAATGTGCACGAGCGAGGACCGTTCATGCCAACGGCTGTCTGGAGACTGAGCGTTCGTTTTCTGCCGTTACAGTTGCTAACCTAGCTAACCTAGCTAACCTAACGTTAGCCACCAGACTCCACTGACAAAACAGTAATTTAAGCTCTCAGAATCCAGGAGCTGCGTCGATCTGTGAGTTTGTTTGTGTTATAGTGTGACGAGCTAACCATTTGAAACACCAACGTCATTGTTATTGTGACACTTTTGTTAGCACAGGAGCAACTCCCGTACGTGTTGTGAGAGGTACAGTGACCGTTACTGGTTGAAGTGGTTAAATCAGCGCTGTAAAAACGACTGCAGTATTACCAGCTTCATGTAGTCTCACAATACACAAAGTGCAGTTGTAATGCAACGTTATATATGATAAGTATGAAGTAACAGAAACTTTCTTCTTGTCTTTTTCCCCTGGAAACTGTATTTCCTGGACTCTCTCCACACTTTAACTGAAGGTGTTCAGTGTTTTCATGTAAAGTGGGACACTGCTTCATGCAGTGCTCCTACAGATCTGCTTCCTTCAGCACTGATGAACTATGAGACATTTTGAGTCTTTGTGTGCTCTGTGTTTTTAATTTGAATCAAAGTAAGATGAACTAGCTTTAGTTTATTCTCAAATGTGCCTCATGTGGATCCCTAAAGCCAACACAGCCAGTAGTTATATTTAATATATGTTTGCAAAGGGTTTGAATCAAACTGCATCACCTACTTTATAACTAATGTTTCCTCATTGTGTTTCATCTGTTATTCATCTGAAACTCATCTGCAATTTAAAATGAAATGTAAAATGTGTTCATATCTCCTCCAGATGCTCCAAAGCTTCCCTCTGTGTCAGTGAGTCCTTCTGCTGAGATAGTGGAGGGCAGTTCAGTGACTCTGACCGGTAGCAGTGATGCTAACCCAGCAGCTACTTGTACCTGGTACAAGAGCAATGGAGATGGAGTGACTTACAGCTCTACTGAGATCTGTGCCTTAAAAGGATCAACAGTGGACATTAGCTGCAGCTACAGATACCCATCCTCTGTAAAGAGGAGAACAGATTTTGGTTCAGGACAGTGCAGAATGAGAATTATGTGGATCTGAAAATGAAGCGAGGTATTTAAGTTGTGTGCAGTATAACTGTGGTAACAACGACTGCACTCTGAGAATCACAGACCTGAGAGAGAGAGCGACTCGGCTGAACAGATGAAACACACACTGTCATTTGTAGAACATTATTTGTTCAAACTAAGAAATGGTAAGAAAGAGTGTCTATTCCACTTCTCAAAATGTACATCAGCTTCACAGTGAATGATGAAATTGATATTCAACAAAGTCTTTGCTGAGATTAAAATCTTTAGCCGACTGTTCTTTTGTTTTTGCTGCTTGCATTTAACCCGTCACTATTATTCAGTAACATTTATTGGTAATTCCAAATGTATGAGGATTGCCCAGTGATATTTTAATATTTAAATCCATCTATCTAATCTATTTTAATTGAAATTGTATTTTGGTGCATGTGTTGCTAATATATTTTAATTACTGTGTGCATGGTACTGAGCCTTGTTAAAATCCCATATTAAATTATACAACTTTTTTGCAGAATCAGTTTTTGTTGGATATTTTTCCTTCTAGTAAAAATCTTTATTTTGGGGAATTGAAGCTTTTAAGTGTCAGTTTAAAGTGGAGCAGTTCTCACCAAGAAAGTTGTGTAAAAGCTGAATTGATGCACTCATTGACTCTATTTCAGCAGCTGTTATGTGATTTTGCCTGGTTTATCACTGTAATATTTTATATCTTGTAATGTAACCTACGATTCATGTTGTGTTTTGTATTGTTTTTATATGGTGCAACTACTTTTTGATGTTCAATACAGTCAATTTGAAACCATCTTTCTCTTTTTTCTTCAATCTGCAATAGGTTGGTAGTGGAAAAGGGCTGACTGTATGTTATTTAGGTTTTAAATATTAAAGGTTATTGGTTATTTTATTGAAATTAGTAGTAATAGTAGTAGTAGTAGTCAATTAACTTCGTATCATGGCAATTCTGTAGAATTATTTAACAAAAATGTGGCCAACCAAAGCAGTAAGGGAATAAAAGGTTTGGGATATTTATTGAAACTTTAAAAGGTTCTATATTGAACCATTTTGTCTCGCCACAAAGAACCCCGAGGATTCTTTTAAATGAACCCTCTGAAACGGTTCTATATAGAACCATTTGAGGGTGCCAAATACGTACCAAGCTATAGAACCCTTAAAGGTTGAATATAGAAGCACTTGTTCTTTGTGTCCAGGTGTTTTGTCTCTCCACACATCACACAACTCCTGAGCCTCCATGAGGTGAAGCAGACGAGTGTGAGAGGCAGCGTGAGGCTCTGCATGGTTCCTGTCTGACCTGCTGTCCTCAGTACTGTTACAACCTCCACCCATAAATACATATTCCTCATTATTACATTTATCAATCACTTCATTTAAAACATGGAGAAACACCACTCTCTCCACTCCCACAGCCGGAGCATCAATATTAATAAACACCATCTTTACGTCTTCACACACTGCTCTCACTTTTAACAGACGGCCTTTAATACCTTCTTCACTTTCTACAGACTGAGGAAGAAAGTTTGTGGAAACAACAAGTCCAGCCCCACAACTGTTACTGGTTTGTGACTGAAGAAGGTTTCAGCAGTCCACTCTGTCCTCCAGTCAGTCTGGTTATCAGCAGGACTGTGTGTCTCTGTACCAAAATAACATCCAGCTTGTTGAGAGAACACAGCTTGAAGAGAGACGCCCTTTTCCCATCAGCCCTTGCTCCATTTATATTCAAGCTGCCTGTTCTTATGTCTCCCATAGCAGAGAAACAAGGTGTAAAACAGAAAAGAGTGAACAAAGCAGGAAAAATAAGAAGTAACTATTTGACTCATTCATCCAAAACATTTCATCCTCTCAGAAGACACATAAACAGTATCATCAAAATCCTCCACTGTGAACTTCAACATCCAGTTGAACTCCTCAGTGTTGTTCAGAACCATGAAGACCTGCCTTCTGAAGGAGACAACATGTCTCAGGTGTGGAGGTTTACAGCCCAGAGGAATCAGTTTGACTGGAGACATTAACTGTCCGTGTCTCTCCAGTTCTCTCTGCAACATTTCATTACTAATGACCGGAGGAACTCTGGACAGAATGATGTTTCTGGCTGGATGAACCAGCGGTACCACCTGAACAAAGGTGTCCTGGATCACTACACCTCGTTCAACAACCGTGCTGACTTTATCAATACTGTCCAGAAAAATAACCACTCCATTGTTCATCCTAGATTTGGACTTTGTACCGTCATAACCGACTATTTCTCTGATTGCTGGACTGCAATCCTCCACAGAGCAATTAACAGTGGGACAGAGTTTGACTCTGTGTCTGTGTGTGAGCGTCTCCAGCTGAGGACGATTGATACTGATCCACTAAAACTACAGCACAGAATACTACTGCAGAAATAAATCTAACACACAGACACACAAAAGATAGAAACACACTCGCTCACTGAAATGCACACCCACACTCACTAAGAGAGAAACAGAGAGAGAGAACTGACCTTTGACCCACAGCTTCACTTGTTTCTTCATCAGTTTGCGTCCCTCCCTGTTGTAGACGGTGCAGGTGTAGGTCTTACTGTCCCAGTTTGTGAGGTATTTCAGGGTCAGACTGAGGTCTCCAGGTTCCAGCAGGTTTCTCTTCATCTCTGTTCGACCTCTGTAATATATGTTCTGTTCTTCAGGCTGGTCAGAACCGTTCTGATACACATGGACCTTCTTGTATCTGTCCTCCCACACCACTTTAATGTCTTCAGACAGGTGAACTGTGGTTTTGCAGGGCAGCTGGACAGACTCCACCTCTGAATCCACCTCCACCTGGTAGACTGAGAGGACAAGACACCACAAGAAGAGAGAAACAGACAGGATTTTGAATTTTAACAATACTTCATTCAAAATTCAAGTTATTATAAATACATTTTAAAAACAACCATCAAAAAACAACACGGTCAATAAATGAAGATTCACAGAATGTATATCATGTCAGTCAGGTCCAAAGAACAGCTGGTCATCAACAACACAACAGAACACATGTTTATAACACCACACACTGGAACACTTTACACATCTTTCATCATTCTGTAATCATTCAAATCTAGTTTTAAACCAGTTTCAACATTTTTACAAACAGTAAAACAGCATCATCATCCACAGCTGTCTCTGTTCTGTTTCTTCTGCTCAGATACACCAACATCTTTGTCCTCCACACAATGAAATTAAGAAGCTGCCATTTGTCTTTATTTCTCTGAGAGGACCTGTAGCCCAGAATGAACTTCTGCTTCAAACAAACTCCCCAAATAGTCTGAAAACATGTTCCAACATCACAAACAGAGGCAGCAGTGGACAACACTCCATGAAACAATGAGAAACAGTCTCAGGATGAGACAACATGGACAGACAGGACTCACATCAGAGTTAATGACAGAGACAAACACAACACATGACAGCTGATGTCATAAAGTGGACCATACTAAATTGTTGGTGATGAGAACTCGACCTCTGTAGGACATTTTTGTTTTAATCCACTTCCACCTCGCTAGACGACCTTTAACATTCTCCCAGTTATGAAGAACAAATGAAGGATCACCTAAAAACACTCGTCAGTATTTCAGCCCCCGTCTTCCAGATCAACCCTCCAGACACACTGAGCTTCTTCTCCACTCCACCAACACTGACAGCTTCACTGTCCCAAACTCAAAATAAGGAAACTGGTGGGCTGTTAAGTTAACTAAAGTGTAACGTGTGTTATGTAAGCTATAATTTCATGTTTCAAAGGTGAACATGATTAAATCATGTCGTCTTTGCATGAAATCAAACAACCAAAACATTTATTAGATTCATTCATGTTGCCAGAAAGTGAGGCAATTGAGTTTCTACAGGTAGGAGGGAAAAGCAAAGCGACGTCGCGAGAATCGCACAAGGAGACTTGGGGAAAAAGATCCTCACAGTCCTTCGGCGTGCACATGGAAAGGTAAGCTGAAATCCATTATCGTCCATCTAAATTCAAACAAAATACTATAAGAAAAATCTGTGTATTAACAGTTGAATGATTGTACATTTTAACAGATATTGTCCATAAATGGGATTCACAGGTTTATTTCTGTAAATTCACATCCCGAATTGCATTATGGGATTTTGATCTCCCAACCAACCTCTCTTGGCGGTCATTGTTTGCAAGTGTCTGCATTTCATTTGTGGTAAGGAAAACTTTTATTAATTAACAATACAGTAGAAATCAATCAATAATAAAGCAACTGTTTTATTAACAGTAGGTCTAAAGGAGTTGGAAAAGTTATATTCTGGAATAGTCAAAATACGGCTCAGATATCACGTTAATGTTTGCTAGCACTAACGGTAGCTCGCAACGTTAGTCTAACGTTAGTTATACTCTATTGTGAATTAAAACACTTTGATTATTTTAAATTTAGAAACTGAGAAATGAATTAATCGTTTGCAGGAATAGAAACAGCCGCTTTGTACATGAGCCTGTCTGTCGTGATAGAGATCGCTCGTCAGTTGGTCATCTGTGAGTTTACAGTATAATTTACAGTATTTTCTGTCCACCGCACGTGACGTCATAACTCAACCGCCTCCTCACTCCCTGTGCGTCTGTCAGCGCAGGTCCGTCAAGGTCTCACTCGGCCCTCTTCACTTCACTTCAAGGTAAGCCAATAGATTGAACTTTCAAAGAGACTCTTTCTCGGTAAAATATTAAATACATAGGCTATTATATAAACGTTAATGTTAGTAGATCAGAGTTAACGTTCGCTCAAGTATTTTACTATGGTCTTGCGACTAGCTAGCTACGTTAGCTTTAGCTAGCTACGTTAGCTTTAGCTAGGTTGGGCTGTTAGCTGCCCCGCTGTTGACACATTACGTTTTTTTTTTTGACCTATTGATCGCGGAAATATGGCTTTATTTCACCGGAGCAGACGGGTAAGGAATGTGCAGCCTCAGCTAACATTTAGTGAAATAACATAGCAGCCTTAAACAAGAAAAAAATACGTCAGTGGTGTAAAGGAACACTAACGTTGCCATATTTTCCGGACTACAAGTCGCGCTTTTTTTTTGTAGTTTTGCTGGCCTAGCGACCTATATTTAGAAGTGACTTGTATATCAAAAATATACACCATGTCATCTATGACCACAAGAAGACGACAGGGAGGCTTTTATTTCTAAATCCCTCCTCATTCAGTAGCTCATCTCCATCCTCGTCACACGCTGTTCCCTTGCTGCGCTGTCAGACCTGGGTCTCTGTCTCCGTTGCGCCGTAGCGCTTCACTGCCATTCGAGTCAATTCAGAAGATTGTCACAACGTGTGCTGGTCTGTCTCTGTCTCTGGCTCCGGACATGGAGCAGAGACCCAGGTCCGACAGTGCAAGGCTGTCCCTCTCTGAAGCAGAGGATGAGGTCAGCTTCACTCCCGTAAATCTTAACAGACAGACCACACAAGTTGAAGGAGTTTCTGATCAAATCCCCATCAGTTTGTTCCAGGACTGAGTTGTTTTTCTTTATCCTTTTTCCTTTTATTTAACCCAGTTTGTAGCGGGTTACTTAGTTCCGGCCTTTATTTGTTTGTGTACACAAAGCCCTGGCTATTATATGAGACCTGGCTATTAATTAAATGTCCCGTGTGCATGACCAGAGTCTTCACCTACATCCACAAACGGGAAAGGCATGAGTTCAGAGAGAAGTCTGAGGAAAGGGGCTGGGGCTTTTGACTTGTATATTTTCAAAATGTAGCCTGCTAGTACCGTTTTTCCAGGATCGCCAACCCTACCTTTAAAAGAAGCTTGATGTGGTTCGACAGTATCTCTATAGAATCCAGTATGCACTGCACAAAGTGTGGCTTATCAGTGTTTATTTACCCTATGACCATTCTGTCTTCACTTACAACAGGATGCCTTAGGAGAGCTGCCAAACACACCCTGTATCATCATAATGGGTAAGTATGTTTACAGTATAGGTGTTTATTTCACTGCTCATCTTGAATACTTACATCAAAAAACTGAATGTGAATCACGTAATTTTAATTTGAATTGGTGAACTGCAATAACTGCATTTGGAAAAATTAATCTGAATAGCATAATTTTGAAACAGAATTCATTTGCTCTGAAACCTTATTCAGTTATGGCAATTCAGATTAGCTTCATGTCATTCAAATTAAGCAATATAAGTTTTTCAAATTCAGTTTATAGTGACATGCATTTCTGCACATAAAATGTGTGTTGTCTTTTTGTATTGTATTTTGCAGATGAACGACAGTACAAGCTGGCAGTGGATCAAGTTACTTTTAACAAGCACATTAGCTGTCGTCTGGTGGAGTTCAGCTGTATGTTCAGCCTCTTTTATGTACTTAACATAAAATATCTGAAGGAAGCAGCCCTGACACTAGAGTTCATCCAGAGGTATGTTTTGGCAATGCCCATTTTATTGTGTACTGTACTGTACTGTACTTAATGTTGCAATACCAAGTGACATGATACATTTTGTGTTTGCCACAGGAGCCTGCTGGGTATCAACCCCGAAAGAGGGTCGAAGGCTGAAAAAAAAGGTGCAAAACAATACAATGTCCCCCCAAAACTGCTGCGATTCCTATCAGATCTGAATGACTTTAAGAATCCTTGAAAGATATGAAGGTCATTACACACTCTCCTTTGTTACTAACACACTCTCTCTCTCTTGTCTGTCTCACTCAAGTCTTTGGTCACAAGTCCAAATCAAGTTTCAAGTCCCTTGAAAATTAAAGCCTCGTTGTGATGAGTCTTCCATCATCTGCTGCGATCTGGTCTGCTAAGAATACTGCACAGTTATATCTAAGAAATTCAAAGCATTTACTGTATACTGTAAATACTGTATGCTAAATAGATAAAGGAGTGATAATAGGCTAATACTATTATTATCACTCCTTTGTCTAAAGCATACAGTATTGATAAGTTGTTTACGATATGATCCCTTTAAACAGGCTATTGCAATGCCATATGAAGAAAACACACAATGCAAGCATTCCTGTAAACGGGATTTACCGGTTTTTACAATCTGGACCTTATTTCTAGCATAAAATACGATCATTTACCCACCCAGATAACTTTGGTGTCATTACAAGTCGTTCCGACGAAATTAGATCCAGCCGAGAGCCGCGTATATCCTTATAATGGAGTCTACAGGGCAGCAGAATGCAGCCTCTAAATAACACATTATCTGCAGAGAAACTCGTTCATTTCACCAATATTTTGTTATGATACGCTAGTGCTATTCCCCTCTGAGTCCAGGGTTAGCTGTTATCAACATCCAGGGTCTGTAGGTTGACCTATTAACCTCTCACCTGTAGGGGTGTCACGATTCTCCAAATCCTCGATTCGATTACATTTTGATTCTAAGGTCACGGTTCGATTCGATTCTCGATTTTTACATTTATTTTTTTTAAAGCACAGGTTGCTATGCCATTTTTAGACTAGACTGTTATGCAATATAATATCTGACCATTGTTCGCATTGTACCACACTATATTGTCAAATTTAAAACATTTATTAACAACATAATGTAACAATAACTTATATCTTCAGTCAATTGGAAACTTAAACAAAATAACCTGCCATCTAGTTTCTGCAGAGCTTACAAACTGTGGCTTTTTTGGCGACAACGCAAACGTTTTCAATATAACTCACTGGAAATCCAAAATACTTCCACACCTGAGACTTCAGTGAAAAAGGAGGGGGTTCAAGTTCTATCGATGGGTCTCCTGCGTCTGCAGTTGCCATTGTTGTAAGAGTGGCATAGCCCCTTTCAGGAACAGGGCGGTGCGTGAGGTGTGTGTGCGTAAGGTGCGTAAGGTGTGAGTGGGCGAGCGAGAGTGAGAGAGCGTGCGTGCCTGACTGAATGGGAGAGGAAGGAGAAGCGAAAGGAGTAACAGTAGTAGCGACAGCAATAAAGTGTACAATATAGGCTGCAGTTTGGCTGTGAATAAAGGCGACGCCTCCTCCAGATACAGCAAAGCTCCCTGGTATTATTTCCTGACCAGCTTAACACGTGAAAGGGGTTCACCCCTAAGATAAACACAAACTTCGACTCTGGAGGAAATCATCTCCCCTGTGCTTCCCGACCACGGTCTGGCAGCCGAACAGGAATGGTGTAACACCGTGCTGTCGTTTGACTGGCTGTAGCTAATAGCTACTGGCTTAGCTAGTAGCTAAGTTAGAGGAGGTTGACTCGCAGCACTTCAACATGAGTGTTTTTTTTTTCTGCTCGGCAAGCCGACCGGACGTGACGCGGGGGTGTGGCAGCATCGACAATCCCAGTTTTTAATTAGAAGTTCGATATTGTGAATTAATTTTGGTCGATTTCGATTTATTCGAAATCGTGGCACCCTTACTGACCTGGATGATGTCATCTCTGAGCGCTGCACAGTTCATTCTGATAATAATGATTCCACTTCGGCATTCTGGTCCATTTTTAGCGCAACTAGTCAGAGCTTTTGCAAGAGGAGCTCTGCTGTTCCTCTCTCTTTAGCCTGGTGTTTGGCTGCACTTTGTATAAATGATACAGCATATCAAGATGTAACCTCGAGTTTACGACTCGAGTTCGAGTCGCAAACTCAAGTCCCCATCTCTGCATGCACACACACACACAAAGTGTCTGGAAGAGTCTGCCTCACAAGTAGTAGGGCTGCTTGATTATAGTAAACATTATTTTCTTCTCTTCTCCTCCAGTTGGGTCCTGTGCTCCCAAGTATTTCCAGGTCTACCGAGCACACACATGATGGGAACATCAACTGTGAGGTTTCAGGTCGGTTTCAGATAGAAGACTGTTGTTGTTAAAGACTCACTATCGCTTGTCCAGACCTAATGTCATCCAGCAAGTGCAGGAGTGCTTGCAGTTGACGGCATCTTTGCAGTTTACATTTTGTGTTTTTATGTACACTCTTCATGATTTTGCTCATTTGATGTTTAATGCAATTTAAATAACACAATTGTTTGTAGTATACCTTCATATATTTTGTATGACAGAGAATCAGGGCCAATCAGGTTGTTCTGCATTGAGCAAAGCCCAATGCAGAACACAATGGCAGCTTAACCACACCACAGAAAACTTCAGTATTAGAAATAGTTCAACTTAGTTGAACCTGTACAGATAAATGTAGGCCGTGATGACACCGGCAAGCAACAACACTTTCATTACGTTCCCATCCCAAGTGCTACGTCCTATACCTGCCAATGAGAAAATGCTACATGATATTGGAGATGGGCATGTCATCAAATCAGTTATTTAATTTTTTTCCCTTAGTGTGGCCATAATACTGTTGTCTTAGTTTTGTGCTACAGTTGAAAGAAAGCAGTAATTTTAATGGGATCTGTAGTGTTGATTTAAGCCTCTGCTCATTTGTAAATGTTACAGTTTTACTGGTACATGTTTTCAAATTGTCTTCAGTGTTAGTGTAGTACTGTTTTAAAATATTCAATCTATTGTAACTCTTTTACTCTTCAATTGACCTGTAAGTTTGTGGGCAGGCTTTTTTATGTGCACTGCTTCTGGATGATTTGGATGATGATTTATCTAAAAAATAAACCATTAAATAACTGATGGCTTCCAGTGTTTTTTTGTTGTTGTTTTTTATAGGGTAAAGACCATTTTATACTGGATAATGTCCTGTTTTTTTCACAGTAAATTTCTGAAATTAGATTTACAGAAAATGTTTTATTTCACTATAGATACACCATTTAATAACAGAAAATGACCTGTTTTTCCACTATAAAAACACCATTAAATGACCACAAATATCTTGCTATTTCACAAGAGATAAACCATTAAATAACTGAAAATGTCCTATTATTTTGCCTGTAGTTTATTGTTAATTGACAGTAAAATTCCGTTTTTTAATTAATGGTCAAAGTCCTGTGTAATGAGCTGTCAGTACTTTTACTGTTATTTTACGGAAACATTTCTGACAGTGATACGGTAAATCTGATATGTGACTGTATCATTCATTCAGTATATATATCTCAAAGTGGAGGAGGCGGAGCCCACAGAAACATACAGGTGTATCTAGCAGCCACCTGCTCTTCAGTCGGCAGGTGTGTTCACGGAGGATCACACAGTCTCGCGGTCTTTTGACTGTGACCGGCAGCACCGTCTTCACTGAATGTGCTCGAGCGAAGACGGTTCAGAGCCAACGGCTGTCTGGAGACTTCGTTTTCTGCCGTTACAGTTTCCAACGGGGGGCGCCGTGACATTCCGAAACCCCACCCTTCCGAAACACCCCCACTCCGAAACACCGCTGTTCCTAAATTGATTTTCAAGTTTAAATTACTTCCTACATCAAACACTGCCGTCCGCTCACCGGCCGCACTCACACAACTCATTGCTTTTTATTGCTAATAGGCCTATGTCACTATCTTCATTTATTATATAGTATATTTTCGCTTGCAGCAAACACATTTAAACGTTTGTCTAATCTTTTTACACGCACTATCCGTGGTACTGAAATCCCCACTTCCAGCCGCACCCTCACAACTCTGAAATAAACTGTGGCCCATGGGTGCGATCTGCCG
This sequence comes from Sparus aurata, assembly GCF_900880675.1. Taxonomy (NCBI): domain Eukaryota; kingdom Metazoa; phylum Chordata; class Actinopteri; order Spariformes; family Sparidae; genus Sparus; species Sparus aurata. Next base: position 3,219,151 of record NC_044196.1, on the reverse strand, counting down.
GTGAATGACCCCTCTGCTCGTCCGTTTTAACATAACTTGTGTTTGTGGAAGGTTAACAAGGTATGAGTGGATTGAGCACTGCTGCTCAGTTTGTCTTTGAAAAAAAAAGCAATTCAAAAAAGCATTCAATAAACATTACATGAAATTGATTGTGTATCCATCATAGCCATAGACTATCATGACCTCGGGCCTACACACGCAAACTGTGCGCACGCAAAGGCTGTTACATTATTACATTGAATGTAATAATGTCCGCAAACGTAAAAAAACCTCAAACACCTACTAATAATACTGACCGTGCGTGCAAATTCCAGCTGCTGACCCTCCGCTCCGCTGTCACACAACGGATCCCCCGTCCGCGCTCCCTCTCTCTCTTATAATTGTTTGCCCGAAAAATAATTTCCATGCAGAAAACATCGCATGACATTTAAATTTAAATTGACAATACAAATCTCAAGAAATCTGGATATATTGCTCATTTGTAAACACAACACTTATCAGTCTATAGGCAAGAATCTAAAGGTTTATTAATTCAATTCATTTCAAATTCTTTATTGAATTTATTCTTTAAAGAATTTTATAACTTTATTGGCATGAATGCCACAACAACAATATTGCTCCAAGCATCACAACCACGAAAAGAATACCTAGCACAGTACCATTATACTTGCTGTGTGTGTGTTTATGTGAAATAATAATAATAATAATAATAATAATAATAATAATAATAACTTTGAACATTATCACAATTAAGTTATCAATCTGCGATGTAAAGAAATGCAAACATTACAGACTTCTAACCATTTTTTAAAAGTGTCTGTATTTTAATTGAGAATAGTTTTTATATAAATTACACAAAAGGAAAAGAAAATGAGATTTGTTTTACCTATTTCAGCCATAAGCGGTCATATTGACCGCACATCATTTCGCGGGATTTCATTCATTGTCTCTCTTGTCTCTGACTTTGTTAGCGGTCTCCAGCTGTGCGACTGTAACACAACATTATATGAAGAAGGACTAACACTAATAGCCTAATTGATTCTTATTTCTCGTGTCAGGGCTGCTTCCTTCTTATTTCTTCCACTTACAGAACTGTTTACGACTCGAAACAATGTTATCATATATGACGTCTCTGACCAAATGTCGCGGCTTCAAATGCATCAAATTCCCACATCCCATGTCCGTTCGGAGGGGGGGGGGTTTCCCCAATAGACTTTTCGGAATAGCGGGGTCTTTGAAAAAAAGAGAAACCCCGCCGTTACGATGAACTGAAGTCTATGTTCGGAACAGCGGGGTTTCGGAAAGGTGGGGTGTAACCCAACGAGCTAAAAGGTGAGCACAAGGTCCGACAGACTTAGAAACATGCATAATACCTGTTTATAAATGCTATCTGTTTTCATCATGGTGTTTTAACCGGGTAAGTTGCAAGTGCGGATAAGGTTACATGTTACGTTACCGTGGCTTATTAGTGTGAATGCTGACTCAGCATTCACACTATTGTTCTTCTGGAGTTTATTATTCCTGCTTCCGTACGTTTTTCAGCACGCTTCTTCTCCTTCAAACCTTGAGCTATTCAAACCATTCAAATATCAAAATGTTCAGCTTTTTAAGGACATGATGGCGTGTATTTTTCTCGTTTCAGTCTTTTATACTTTTGGAAATATTAAGCTTTTAATGCAACATTTTTCCCATTCATCCTTATGGGGATTTTTTCAAATTTCATTCTGCTATAACTTCAGCATACGTCCAGCTATTCAAACCATCCCCTGCTTTTCAAGTTTTCAAGTTTTCAACCTTTCAACTTTTTCAGCTATTCAGCTTTTTCCAAAAATAATTTAACATTGATTCAAATGGGAAAATCTTCAGATCCTCTTCAAAACTCATCAACTTTCAACCTTTTCTTGTTCCTAATACGTTGAGCGAGAGACACCATTCAAACTTTAAATGAATCACAAAACCTTGAACTATTGACCTTGTATTCAGTTTTTAAAAGTCTTGTACGGTTTTGAAATGGTCGCAGTTTTAGTTTTAAGGATTTTAAGCCCGTCTTCTGAGTTTATAATGGGTGTGTATTGCGTGAGCTAGAGTGCGTGACATCATCAACTGCCGCACCCCAGAGTGAGGAGCAGCTCCGAAAACGGGATTTTTTTTTGCTTCAGCTTGATTTGGATCCCACATCTTGTACTTGACATAGACAATATAGGCATATAAATGTAGGAAATATTGTTGGGTTTCAGCTGATGGTCTCATTTCAGCTGTAGGACTTACAGTTTTGGATTTAGAAGCCCGGGAGCGACAAGCACTCCTGAATCTTCCCCATAAGCCGCAATGTTAATTTTGAGCCCAAATTTCTGGAGGATCGCAGACGGTACGTGTTTTGTCTCTCGCTCCTGTGCCCTCATTATGCACTCTACAGAAATAAAAATAACATGGGTGCGTTCAGCAATGTCTCCTGTAACTCAACATGTAGCATGTTTTGCCGATAACTCTAACAGTCTTCCCAAAAATCGCAGGAGTTTGGGAGACATTTTCCCATTCATTCCTTATGGGGACATTTTCGTCTGTGTTTCTGCTCCTGCTGCAGCATGTCTGCAGCCATTTTAACCTCTTTCTGCCTTTAACTTCTCACCTGTCAGCCTTTTTTCATCTTTTTAACCTCTTTCTGCCCTCTTACTCTACAACTTTCGGGGCTTTTCAGTCTTTTTTCACCCTTTTAAGATCTTTCCGCCCTCTTACTCTACAGCTTTTTTGTCTTTTCAGACATTCATTTTTCTGTATTTTCAGCTCCTTCAAACATTCAACTTCAAGTTCAGCAATTAAAATGTCCAACTTTTTCAACTCTTTTAGGCCCCTTAAGCTTCTTTGCCCTGCCAGCTTTTTAAAATATTCAGCTTCCTGCCTTTTCAACTCCTTCAAACATTCCGCTTCATGTTCAGCTATGAAAATGTTAAACTTTATGAACTCTTTTAGCCCTCCGAAGCTTTTCTGCCTCTTCAGCTTTTTAAAGTATTAATCTTTCTTTTGAGCTACAGACACCATTCCACCTTTATGATATATATATATTTTGGTGATAACCATTACAGTTTGTTCAAAAATCGCAGGGGTTTGGGAGGCATTTTCCCATTCATTGTAATAGGGTCATTTTAATCTTTGGCTCTGCTCCTGCTCCACCATGTGAGCAGCCATGTTAAGGTTTTTTTGCCTTTAACTTTTCTCTTTTTCAACCTTTTTTCACCTCTTCAAGCTCTTTCATCCCTCGTTCTCTACAGCTTTTTAGCCTTTTCAGCGTTTATTCACCCTTTTAAGCTCTTTCAGCCCTCTTACTCTACAGCTTTTTAGCTTTTTCAGATAATCATCTTTCTGCCTTTTCAACTCTTTCCACATTCATATCCCGTTTAAAAACATACCTCTTTTCCCAAGCCTATGACCTCCCCTACCCATAACCACCTTCATCCCTGCTAGTGTCCGACCGATAGGGATTTTTTGGCCCGATAACGATAGCCGATATTAGTTGGGGTGCAATCACCAATAGCCGATATGCAACCGATATAGTGAGTTTTTGAGCTGGAATGAAAACAGGCCTCGGATTGTGCATAGATTTTGCACCGATATGATTATTCAATAGTACAGTCACAGTGATAGTAGTACAGACAGATGCTTTCTTAAACCAATGCCTTCATTCAAGACTTTTAACATTTAACAGACTTTTTTTAAATGACATTTAACATTTGAACTTGTTCAGTCATGCTGAGAAAAAGTGCAGATTGGCACACAAACAAAAATAAATTAAATAATGTAGCAGAACTTTCAATAAATAAATACAAATAAATTGTGGTGTAGGGTGGGGGAGGGACTTCACTGAAATGTGAGCCAGTGATGTTGATAGGTTTTCAATGTAGTGAGTTTTTGTGATGAGGGAAGTAAACGCCTGTTCCAAAAAAACGCCTGGTCTGTTAAGTGATTGAAACAAATAAACGCCCGGCTATTATTTGGTATTTTACGGTAGATCCCATCTCATCAGCAGATGAAATGAATTCAGCGGTGACGGGCTAGTTGTTTTGGTAGCGGCTAAATTAGCATGTCGTGATACTTTGTACAGGGGATCACGTCTGCGCCAAGTAGATGCGCAGAGGGTTGAAACAGCGCTTGTCTGGTCTGCTAACAACAAGGTTTCTTTTGTCAGTTACTGTGATTAAACACAAGTTGTTTAATGTTCACAATGTATTGTTTTTCATGGAAAAGTGAGGTGTGTCCCCGGGACGCATGGATAGTGAGTTTAGTTCGTCCTTTCAGATTTTAATGCGTCAGGGACGCAGGACGTGTACCTAGCAACATCACTGTGAGCTGAGTCAAAGTCTCTGGCTGAGCTCAGTGCGCCCCACTGGACAAAATAAATCAGTACACCAGCGCATGCTTTTGTCATTGTCACACTTTTTTTCTATCTGCGAAACATTTCACCGATACAATAGAACCCCCGATAGAAATTGGGCCGTTCTATCGGGCCCCGATATATCGGTGGACGATAATCGGTCGGTCACTAATCCCTGCCCTCTCCCCTTGACCTGCCCCTCTACACTCTCCTTCTACTCTCCTCACCCATCAGCCCCCACCGCTCTTCAATCTTTCCCTGCCACCTTTAGAGTGCTGCTGTACCTGTTTTGTCTGTTTGTCTGTAACAGTGTCATCTATTCCACACTCCACCATTGCTTCTGTTCTCCGTTGTACTGTCTCCCGCTTGTCCCCCCTGACTGTCTTTGCCCTTTTTGTGTTTTTTTAATTAATCTAATTTACATCTTTCTGCCTTTCAGTTCCTGAAAACATTCAGCTTTATGTTCAGCTTTCAAAATGTTGACCATTTTATGCTCTTTCAGCCTGCTTTTTAACTTTTTAAAATATTCATCCCTCTGCCTTTTCAGCTTTTTCCATACATTCAATTATATGAGCAGCTAAAGAACCTGTTCAGCTATTAAAATGTTTATCTTTAACTTTTTTTGCTCCCCCTGCCCTCTTACTCTCCAGTCTTTTCAAATATTCATCTGTCTGCCTGTTCAGCTCCTTCAAACATTCCGCTTTATATTCAGCTAGAGAAACTATTCAGCTATCAAATCGTTCACCTTTTTAAGCTCTCTCAGCCCTCCTACTTTCCAGCTTTTAAGCCTTTTCAGCTTATTCAATATTCCGCTTTCAGGCCTTTTCCACCCTTTCAAATATTCAGATTTATGTTCAACTCTAGAAATGTTCAACTTTTAAAGCCTATTCAGCCAATTACTTTTCAGCCTTTCTGCCTTTTCAGCGTTTTCAAATATTCTTCTTTCTGCAATTTCAGCTTTTTCATACATTCAGCTTTATATTCAGCTAGATAAACTGTTCAGCTATCAAAATGTTCACCTTTGTTAGCCCATTGAACGCATTACTTTTAAGCCTTTCTGCCTTTTCAGCTTTTGAAAATTCAGCTTTTACTGCAAATTCCCAGCCATTCAACCAATAGTTTTATGCATTTTTGGCAGGACATTCAGCAGATTTCCGAAATCACTTCAGCTTTTAGCATTCACACTGTATTTTCGTAGGAAATGCAAGTGTTTCTAGTTGTGAACTAACGTTACCATAACAGTTAGCCTAGTTAGTTGTTAGTTAGCTAACCTAGCTAACCCAACGTTAGCCACCAGACTCCACTGACAAAACAGTAATTTAACCTCTCAGAATACAGGAGCTGCGTCTATCTGTGAGTTTGTTTGTGTTATAGTGTGACGAGATAACCATTTGAAACACCAACGTCATTGTTATTGTGGCACTTTTGTTAGCACAGGAGCAACTCCCGTACGTGTTGTGAGAGGTACAGTGACCGTTACTGGTTGAAGTGGTTAAATCAGCACTGTAGAAGTACACAGCTATCACCAGCTTCATGTAGTCTCACAGTACACAAAGTGCAGTGTAATGCAACGTTATATATGATAAGTATGAAGTAACAGAAACCTTCTTCTTGTCTTTTTCCCCTGGAAACTGTATTTCCTGGACTCTCTCCACACTTTAACTGAAGGTGTTCAGTGTTTTCATGTAAAGTGGGACACTGCTTCATGCAGTGCTCCTACAGATCTGCTTCCTTCAGCACTGATGACCTATGAGACATTTTGAGTCTTTGTGTGCTCTGTGTTTTTAATTTGAATCAAAAGTAAGATGAAGTAGCTTTAGTTTATTCTCAAATGTGCCTCATGTGGATCCCTAAAGCCAACACAGCCAGTAGTTATATTTAATATATGTTGCAAAGGGTTGAATCAAACTGCATCACCTACTTTATAACTAATGTTTCCTCATTGTGTTTCATTTGTTATTCATCTGAAACTCATCTGCAATTTTAAAATGAAATGTAAAATGTGTTCATATCTCCTCCAGATGCTCCAAAGCTTCCCTCTGTGTCAGTGAGTCCTTCTGCTGGGATAGTGGAGGGCAGTTCAGTGACTCTGACCGGTAGCAGTGATGCTAACCCAGCAGCTACTTGTACCTGGTACAAGAGCAATGGAAATGGAGTGACTTACAGCTCTACTGAGATCTGTGCCTTAAAAGGATCAACAGTGGACATTAGCTGCAGCTACAGATACCCATCCTCTGTAAAGAGAGCTGAGAACAGATTTTGGTTCAGGACAGTGCAGAATGAGAATTATGTGGATCTGAAAAATGAAGCGAGGTATTTAAGTTGTGTGCAGTATAACTGTGGTAACAACGACTGCACTCTGAGAATCACAGACCTGAGAGAGAGCGACTCGGCTGAACAGATGAAACACACACTGTCATTTGTAGAACATTATTTGTTCAAACTAAGAAATGGTAAGAAAAGAGTGTCTATTCCACTTCTCAAAATGTACATCAGCTTTCACAGTGAATGATGAAATTGATATTCAACAAAGTCTTTGCTGAGATTAAAATCTTTAGCCGACTGTTCTTTTGTTTTTGCTGCTTGCATTTAACCCGTCACTATTATTCAGTAACATTTATTGGTAATTCCAAATGTATGAGGATTGCCCAGTGATATTGTAATATTTAAATCTATCTATCTAATCTATTTTAACTGAAATTGAAATTTTGGTGCATGTGTTGCTAATATATTTTAATTACTGTGTGCATGGTACTTAACCTTGTTAAAATCCCATATTAAATTATACAACTTTTTTGCAGAATCAGTTTTTGTTGGATATTTTTCCTTCTAGTAAAAATCTTTATTTTGGGGAATTTAAGCTTTTAAGTGTCAGTTTAAAGTGGAGCAGTTCTCACCAAGAAAGTTGTGTAAAAGCTGAATTGATGCACTCATTGACTCTATTTCAGCAGCTGTTATGTGATTTTACCTGGTTTATCACTGTAATATTTTATATCTTGTAATGTAGCCTACAATTCATGTTGTGTTTTGTATTGTTTTTATATGGTGCAACTACTTTTTGATGTTCAATACAGTCAATTTGAAACCATCTTTCTCTTTTTTCTTCAATCTGCAGTAGGTTGGTAGTGGAAAAGGGCTGACTATATGTTATTTAGGTTTTAAATATTAAAGGTTATTGGTTATTTTATTGAAATTAGTAGTAATAGTAGTAGTCAATTAACTTCATATCATGGTAATTCTGTAGAATTATTTAACAAAAATGTGGCCAACCAAAGCAGTAAGGGAATTAAAGGTTTGGGATATTTATTGAAACATTAAAAGGTTCTATATTGAACCATTTTGTCTAGCCACAAAGAACCCCAAGGATTCTTTTAAATGAACCCTCTGAAACGGTTCTATATTGAACCATTTGAGGGTGCCAAATACGTACCAAGCTATAGAACCCTTAAAGGTTGAATATAGAAGCACTTGTTCTTTGTGTCCAGGTGTTTTGTCTCTCCACACATCACACAACTCCTGAGCCTCCATGAGGTGAAGCAGACGAGTGTGAGAGGCAGCGTGAGGCTCTGCATGGTTCCTGTCTGACCTGCTGTCCTCAGTACTGTTACAACCTCCACCCATAAATACATATTCCTCATTATTACATTTATCAATCACTTCATTTAAAACATGGAGAAACACCACTCTCTCCACTCCCACAGCCGGAGCATCAATATTAATAAACACCATCTTTACGTCTTCACACACTGCTCTCACTTTTAACAGACGGCCTTTAATAACTTCTTCACTTTCTACAGACTGAGGAAGAAAGTTTGTGGAAACAACAAGTCCAGCCCCACAACTGTTACTGGTTTGTGACTGAAGAAGGTTTCAGCAGTCCACTCTGTCCTCCAGTCAGTCTGGTTATCAGCAGTACTGTGTGTCTCTGTACCAAAATAACATCCAGCTTGTTGAGAGAACACAGCTTGAAGAGAGACGCCCTTTTCCCATCAGCCCTTGCTCCATTTATATTCAAGCTGCCTGTTCTTATGTCTCCCATAGCAGAGAAACAAGGTGTAAAACAGAAAAGAGTGAACAAAGCAGGAAAAAGAAGAAGTAACTATTTGACTCATTCATCCAAAACATTTCATCCTCTCAGAAGACACATAAACAGTATAATCAGAATCCTCCACTGTGAACTTCAACATCCAGTTGAACTCCTCAGTGTTGTTCAGAACCATGAAGACCTGCCTTCTGAAGGAGACAACATGTCTCAGGTGTGGAGGTTTACAGCCCAGAGGAATCAGTTTGACTGGAGACATTAACTGTCCGTGTCTCTCCAGTTCTCTCTGCAACATTTCATTACTAATGAACGGAGGAACTCTGGACAGAATGATGTTTCTGGCTGGATGAACCAGCGGTACCACCTGAACAAAGGTGTCCTGGATCACTACACCTCGTTCAACAACCGTGCTGACTTTATCAATACTGTCCAGAAAAATAACCACTCCATTGTTCATCCTAGATTTGGACTTTATACCGTCATAACCGACTATTTCTCTGATTGCTGGACTGCAATCCTCCACAGAGCAATTAACAGTGGGACAGAGTTTGACTCTGTGTCTGTGTGTGAGCGTCTCCAGCTGAGGACGATTGATACTGATCCACTAAAACTACAGCACAGAATACTACTGCAGAAATAAATCTAACAAACAGACACACAAAAGATAGAAACACACTCGCTCGCTGAAATGCACACCCACACTTGTAAGTAACTCTAAAAATGACTTTTCTGGTAAAAGGAGATTCACTTCCTGTGCTTTTATTTTGCCGATCAGGCGGCGGAAGTAACAAGCTCCCGTATCGTTCTTTTTTCTTGACGTTTTTCTGAGCAGACGGTGAACGGTGCAGTAAGGCATGATAATTTGCTCCTAAAAGGGTTCTACATCATATGGTTAAGCACCCAGCTGGAACTGGGAACAAGGTATTGTGTAAACAACATGTTTTTATGTCCAGCCATGTGTAATTTGTTCGATTTAATGTAGGAAAAAATGCTAAATGTCGTACGCTAATAGCCATGCTAATGTTAGCCTCTGTGTAGTGTATATATGTTCGGCCTCATGGTGGTGATGTTGAGCTAATAATAGTCTTTGAATCTGTTTATGTGTTTGTGGCAAACGTTTTATTGTCATTATCTCATGTGAAATGTTGATTAAGGCTCAAATATATTATCATAAGGCATATTTTGGTAAGAATCATTTACAAAGATTAATTTTATTTATTTTATAAGAGCTCATTTTATTTCATTTATCTGTCCTTTAGCTCTTACGGTGTTGAAAGAAGAACGGATATGAATGAAAGGAGATTTATGTTCAAATAAGGATGACGGCTGAGCATAAATAAAGGCTTCTTTGAAAACATCAGTAAGCTTCACCATTGTCTGGCTGTGGTTCGCTATAACACTCACTAAGAGAGAAACAGAGAGGGAGTACTGACCTTTGACCTTCAGCTTCACATCTTTCTTCATCAGGATGTGTTCCTCCCTGTTGTAGACGGTGCAGGTGTAGGTGTTACTGTCATAGTTTGTGGGGTATTTCAGGGTCAGACTGAGGTCTCCAGGTTCCAGCAGGTTTCTCTTCATCTCTGTTCGACCTCTGTAATATATGTCCTGTTCTTCAGGCTGGTCAGAACTGTTCTGATACACATGGACCTTCCTGTATCTCTCCTCCCACACCACTTTAATGTCTTCAGGCAGGTGAACTGTGGTTTTGCAGGGCAGCTGGACAGACTCCACCTCTGAATCCACCTCCACCTGGTAGACTGAGAAGACTACACACCACAAGAAGAGAGCAACAGAGAGGATTTTGAATTTCAACAATACTTCATTCAAAATTCAAGATATTATAAATAAATTCTAAAAACCACAATCAAAAAACAACACGGTCAATAAATGAAGATTCACAGAATCTAAATCATGTCAGTCAGGTCCAAAGAACAGCTGGTCATCAACAACACAACAGAACACATGTTTATAACACCACACACTGGAACACTTTACACATCTTTCATCATTCTGTAATCATTCAAATCTAGTTTTAAACGAGTTTCAACATTTTTACAAACAGTAAAACAGCATCATCATCCACAGCTGTCTCTGTTCTGTTTCTTCTGCTCAGATACACCAACATCTTTGTCCTCCACACAATGAAATGAAGAAGCTGCCATTTGTCTTTATTTCTCTGAGAGGACCTGCAGCCCAGAATGAACTTCTGCTTCAAACAAACTCCCCAAATAGTCTGAAAACATGTTCCAACATCACAAACAGAGGCAGCAGTGGACAACACTCCATGAAACAATGAGAAACAGTCTCAGGATGAGACAACATGGACAGACAGGACTCACATCAGAGTTAATGACAGAGACAAACACAACACATGACAGCTGATGTCATAAAGTGGACCATACTAAATTGTTGGTGATGAGAACTCGACCTCTGTAGGACATTTTTGTTTTAATCCACTTCCACCTCGCTAGACGACCTTTAACAGAAGAATAAGGTCTGTTTTCTAAAATAAATTAACAGAACATGTTTATGTTAATTAAACTCTGCCTCATTGATCACCAGGATCTTAAAGTTGGAATTATTCTCCACCTCAGTTCTTGTCTTTCTTTTAACCCTCTGAAAATGATGGAGGATCATCTGCATCAACATTACATTAACAGTTTTTAAGATGATTTTAAGCATCATAGAAATCTTGAAACTGAAATGAATCCTCTGATACCAAACATGTCCTGCTGTCTTACAGGGAAAGGAGCTAAATATCGCTCCACATTTGAACTGTTTTCACCTCAATGTGAAATGATGACTTGTAATAATAACTTTGAGTCAGCACTTTAATGAGGATGAGATGAGGATGAGGAACCTGCTGCTGCTCAAACTGAGAAACTAGATTCATGCTGTCTGACTGCCTTCAATCTTTACAGCTGCTGACATTATTATCAGCTTTAACTGTTCTTAAACTGTGTTAGCTGTGAACTGTGCTCACCTTTCTTTACAAAGAAATGTGTGAGGAGTTGTCTTCCTCTCCTTGCTTTCTTTCCTTTCTGCCTTTTCCTTTCCTTTAAGGCTCCCTGGTTTTATTTTCTTGGGTAAAGACATGTTGATGATCAGCAGCCACTCCACTGTTAAGCTGTTTGGACTGAACCATTCTGTACTGTGAGGGGTGAGAGGGGCCTCAGACAGCCTCCACTCTTTATTTATACAGAGTAAAGTCTCTCCTCTGATTTATTCTGCCAGTTTCTGCCAAATCACCACTGTTGTAAAGACACAAACTCAGATTTCATACTTTGGTGTTTCTTTGCAGTTTTTCTCCTCCAGTCAGGCCGTGTTAAAATGCCAACAGACACTGTTGGTTTACATGTTATAAAAACAGAAGCTGTCACAAGTGAGTGATCAGAGAAGCCAACAGGGCTGATAACACAACTTTTAAACACATTAAAATGATGTTTAAAACAATAAAGTGATCCAGCCTGGCCACAGACAGTGAGTTATGTTCAGGTGTGTCCACACTCTTAAAAAAAGGCTTCATCAAGGTTCTATATCGAATCCTAAGGTTCTATATCCTCTATCAAAGAACCGTCTGTCTAAAAAGGTTCTATCACATTTCTGTAAAAAAGAAAAGAAAAAGGGAGTGCTTAAATTTATGTGCTTAATGAAAAACAAGAGACTGGGAATGGAATAACTGAGATCTTGTTTCAGACAATAAATAAATGAATGAATAAAAAGAATAATAAAGCCCTGCAAATAAGTAACAATATGCTATATTATATATATATATATAATATATACAGCAATGTATTTACTATAAGTAGCCTATAGGCTACATATACACAGCCTATATGTGCTTTCATTGTGTTATTTTGTATGTTTTTACCCCTACAATTTAACTAAAGAATGGACTTTTTATGATCTCTTCAATAGCTGTGTGCACATTCTGTCCATAATCGAAAAGTATATGATAAAAATATCATGTATGTGTGTGTGTGTGTGTTATATATATATAGGCCTATATATAAACTATTTATTTATTTATGTTATTTATTTCGGGCATGTCAATTCATAAGCATCACATTTCATCATTGTTCAAATAATACAACACACATGGCCGAAAGGGAAAAACGGGAGAAGCCAAAGCTTATCAAGTCCCGCCCCCATTACCCACAGGATAAAATCTTCATCTTGATCTTTTCTTGTCTTTTGCAATTTACTTTTTCTTTTTTTTTTTCTCTCTTTTTTCTTTTGTTACGACCTTTGACAAAACATATTACAGCAGTAGCATACAGAGCTGAATTCAAGCTCTAGACAGTACATACAGATTACATGTGTGTCTGCACATGTGTCCATATTAGTCCATCATGAGTGAACAACAGCCTCATCTTATAGCCAGGCTTGCCAAAAAAATCTTATATCTTGTAATGTAGCCTACAATTCATGTTGTGTTTTGTATTGTTTTTATATGGTGCAACTACTTTTTGATGTTCAATACAGTCAATTTGAAACCATCTTTCTCTTTTTTCTTCAATCTGCAATAGGTTGGTAGTGGAAAAGGACTGACTGTATGTTATTTAGGTTTTAAATATTAAAGGTTTTTGGTTATTTTATTGAAATTTGTAGTAATAGTAGTAGTCAATTAACTTCATATCATGGTAATTCTGTAGAATTATTTAACAAAAATGTGGCCAACCAAAGCAGTAAGGGAATAAAAGGTTTGGGATATTTATTGAAACTTTAAAAGGTTCTATATTGAACCATTTTGTCTCGCCACAAAGAACCCCAAGGATTCTTTTAAATGAACCCTCTAAAGCGGTTCTATATAGAACAATTTGAGGGTGCCAAATACGTACCAAGCTATAGAACCCTTAAAGGTTGAATATAGAAGCACTTGTTCTTTGTGTGCAGGTGTTTTGTCTCTCCACACATCACACAACTCCTGAGCCTCCATGAGGTGAAGCAGACGAGTGTGAGAGGCAGCGTGAGGCTCTGCATGGTTCCTTTCTGACCTGCTGTCCTCAGTACTGTTACAACCTCCACCCATAAATACATATTCCTCATTATTACATTTATCAATCACTTCATTTAAAACATGTAGAAACACCACTCTCTCCACTCCCACAGCCGGAGCATCAATATTAATAAACACCATCTTTACGTCTTCACACACTGCTCTCACTTTTAACAGACAGCCTTTAATAACTTCTTCACTTTCTACAGACTGAGGAAGAAAGTTTGTGGAAACAACAAGTCCAGCCCCACAACTGTTACTGGTTTGTGACTGAAGAAGGTTTCAGCAGTCCACTCTGTCCTCCAGTCAGTCTGGTTATCAGCAGTACTGTGTGTCTCTGTACCAAAATAACATCCAGCTTGTTGAGAGAACACAGCTTGAAAAGAGACGCCCTTTTCCCATCAGCCCTTGCTCCATTTATATTCAAGCTGCCTGTTCTTATGTCTCCCATAGCAGATAAACAAGGTGTAAAACAGAAAAGAGTGAACAAAGCAGGAAAAAGAAGAAGTAACTATTTGACTCATTCATCCAAAACATTTCATCCTCTCAGAAGACACATAAACAGTATCATCAAAATCCTCCACTGTGAACTTCAACATCCAGTTGAACTCCTCAGTGTTGTTCAGAACCATGAAGACCTGCCTTCTGAAGGAGACAACATGTCTCAGGTGTGGAGGTTTACAGCCCAGAGGAATCAGTTTGACTGGAGACATTAACTGTCCGTGTCTCTCCAGTTCTCTCTGCAACATTTCATTACTAATGAACGGAGGAACTCTGGACAGAATGATGTTTCTGGCTGGATGAACCAGCGGTACCACCTGAACAAAGGTGTCCTGGATCACTACACCTCGTTCAACAACCGTGCTCACTTTATCAATACTGTCCAGAAAAATAACCACTCCATTGTTCATCCTAGATTTGGACTTTATACCGTCATAACAGACTTTTTCTCTGATTGCTGGACTGCAATCCTCCACAGAGCAATTAACAGTGGGACAGAGTTTGACTCTGTGTCTGTGTGTGAGCGTCTCCAGCTGAGGACGATTGATACTGATCCACTAAAACTACAGCACAGAATACTACTGCAGAAATAAATCTAACACACAGACACACAAAAGATAGAAACACACTCGCTCACTGAAATGCACACCCACACTCACTAAGAGAGAAACAGAGAGAGAGAACTGACCTTTGACCCACAGCACCACCTGTTTCTTCATCAGGATGTGTTCCTGCCTGTTGTAGACGGTGCAGGTGTAGGTCTTACTGTCCCAGTCTCTGGGGTATTTCAGGGTCAGACTGAGGTCTCCAGGTTCCAGCAGGTTTCTCTTCATCTCTGTTCGACCTCTGTAATATATGTCCTGTTCTTCAGGCTGGTCAGAACCGTTCTGAGACACATGGACCTTCCTGTTGTCTCCATTCCTCCACTCAACTTTAGTGTCTTTCAGCAGGTGAACTATGGTTTTGCAGGGCAGCTGGACAGACTCCGCCCCTGAATCCACCTCCACCTGGTTGACTGAGAGAACAACAAACCACAACATCAGCTGAACAGACAGCAGCAGGAACTGTGATGGTAACATGACCTCACTGTCTCATCCTTCTCTTATGATCCCAGACCTCAGAGTCTGTCTCAACAATCAGGGAGCTACCAGAGTAAAGATGCTGCCCAGGTGCATGATGGGTAGTGTAGTAGTAGTGACATACCTGACATGAAATACTGCCTAAAATGTACTAAAAGAGCTCCAACAAGAAGTCCAAGAACCAGGAGAACCAGGAGAGCTTTGGCCCAGGATGGGAATCGTTCTGTGGGAACCAAAAACATAAAGAACATGACCTCTGACCTCTGACCTCTGATCTGTATCTACAGGAGGTTTTAGGGTTAGTTGCTGACCTCTGACCTCTGATCTGTATCTACAGGAGGTTTTAGTGTTAGTTGCTGACCTTTGACCTCTGATCTGTATCTACAGGAGGTTTTAGGGTTAGTTGCTGACCTCTGACCTCTGATCTGTATCTACAGGAGGTTTTAGGGTTAGTTGCTGACCTCTGACCTCTGATCTGTATCTACAGGAGGTTTTAGGGTTAGTTGCTGACCTCTGACCTCTGATCTGTATCTACAGGAGGTTTTAGGGTTAGTTGCTGACCTCTGACCTCTGATCTGTATCTACAGGAGGTTTTAGTGTTAGTTGCTGACCTCTGACCTCTGATCTGTATCTACAGGAGGTTTTAGGGTTAGTTGCTGACCTCTGACCTCTGATCTGTATCTACAGGAGGTTTTAGGGTTAGTTGCTGACCTCTGACCTCTGATCTGTATCTACAGGAGGTTTTAGGGTTAGTTGCTGACCTCTGACCTCTGATCTGTATCTACAGGAGGTTTTAGGGTTAGTTGCTGACCTTTGACCTGCAGCTGTACGTCCGTCACTCTCAGTTCTCTGTGTTTCCCCATTCTGAACCATCTGACGGTGCAGGTGTAGGAGCCGCTGTCAGAATGGTGGAGTTTTGTCAGATTGAGGCTGAGGTCTCCAGTTTCCAGAGCGTCAGTCTTCATGGATGTTCGGCCGCTGTAAAACTGGTTTTGGTCTTTAAGTTCGTCACCTTCCTGCTGACGCTGGTGGACGGTTGAAGGATTGAGATCGTAGCGGCTCCACACCACTGACGACTCGTTCAGTCCATCAGTGTCAAAATCACAGGGCAGCAGGACAAACGGGTCCCAGTCATACACCTCCACAGCTGAGGCATGCTGGGAAACTGTGAGGTCACACAGACAGAGAGGGTCAATGACAGCAGCCTTATTTCATGTCATGAGTGAATGTGGTCCTCTGCAGTGTGTGCAGCCTGTAAACTGTGCTGCTAAAGCTCAACTCAGACTCTGTGTGAATGAAGGCCAACATTTACATCCACATGTGACGCTGCTGTCAGCAAAGCATCATTATCACGTTTGTGAACAGAAGCCATCAGAATGTGAGCGAGCTGCAGGGATCTAATCCTGAAGAACAGAAGTGAGGACAGTGTGACTGTACAGTCTTCTACATTCATCAGGGTTTAAAGACACAGTGAACATCTGCTGCCTTTAATCTGTTCTTCATGTGTTTCTGTGAAGAAAACATGGTCCTGCAGCTGAAACACACTGATGAAGTGAAGATGACACAGATCCACATTAAAGACATGACGTTGGACCGAGGTGATGATCAGATCAGAGGGAGGAAGGTTATCTTACCGTGCACGAGGATCACAAACACCACAAACATCTTCATCTTCCTGTCACAACTACAACAAGCACAAAGTCCTCTTCACTGAGCTTCACTTCAGAAACACATGGAGGACATCAGTTCACAGCCAGTCGTCACTTTGCTGCTGCTGACCGTCCACTGACACCAGGACTGAACTCAACTTTCACTTTGAGCTGTTTCCAGTGAAGCAGCTGCTGGAATGTGAACAAACAGGTCCAACATGTCTTGTTTTGATACGTTTGTGGATATTATCTTTAATATCTCACACAGACGTGTGTGTGTGTGTGTGTGTGTGTGTGTGTGTGTGTGTGTGTAAGCAGCCTTCAGATGGAAATAAAATTGACTAATGGACGATCAATATTCCCTTTGATGTAAATACTGATTAACTAATTTGTTAAGGGAGTCTGGTGACTCTCTGGGCGACAGACTGTTGAGTTGAGCTCCAGAGTTTGTTAAAGCAGCTCTCTGGAATGAAGTCAGACTGCCACAGATCACTTCTGAGGAAAGAGGAGGAGCTTCAGTTCCCTCATACTTTTCAGAGCTGTTGGTCCAGTTTGTGTGAGCATGAAGCAGCCTCAGACTGACAGACAGGAAGCTGAACCTTCAGTCCTGCTGATTCTCTGTACAAGAACCAAACATCTTCATCAATCTGCAGAGTGCTGTGGAATTTCAGTTTGTATGACCATTTAGATGAGATGAAGACTCAGAGACACCGATCACTTACGTTGAAATAGTTTAAAGAACAAGATCATGGAGGATCAACACAACATCACATCTGTGACGTGTTCCAGCAATCTGAACTCTGCACTTCCATGATAGTAAACCAGCCACATTATAATCTTTGCAGAAGCATTCATCTAATTACTACCCTACAACAAGCCAGCATATAAACTGTACAGTATCATCACTGCTTGGTTCCACACACACACACACACACACACACACACACTCACACACACACACACACACAGAGCTAACGTAGCCTTAGACCTACATTAGCTAGACAATAACCTAGACCACTTTCCCGACTTTCCAAGGTTACACATTAACACAGCTTGCATAACAAAAAGAAAATCATGGGCGAGCAAGTGCAAACTAGAAATACAGGCAACACATCTAAAAGTGTGACAGTTCGAAGAAATAACTACTGTGACTGTTAGTAGGAACAACAATGTTTACAACAGCAAAGTTAGAGTAAACTCAATATCTGGAAGAAGTTTAGATAAACAGCCACACGGACAGCTGTTGGATTAGATTATTCTTAACTCTCATTAACAAGCAGTTAGCTTAACAAGGACAAATGAGTGCTTTTCTGAAATATGACTCATATTTAAGCTTATACCATGGTCTGGGGGAATACTGGATCCTGATTGGCTGCAGGGTGTCCATTAACCCCTGAACCCCTGTCTGTTCACCGCTGTAAAATGAATGCGCTAGCTGGCGTATCAAATCTGAATATTATATTTCCAACACTGAGTTCAGCTGTCAGTCCTTCAGTGTCTTATCCTCTGAACACCACAGGGTGGCGACTGTAACACACAAGCTGCAGAAAGTTCACTTCCCCTCTAAATTTACTGATACGCGAATAATCTCACATCCCGTTCGCTGTTCAACTCTCTACTTCAGGCTGCGCCACAGTAACGTTACACACGGCCGATCATTTGTTCGTGAAAATCTTGCTATTGATTTGGGGACAATGACATGACCAGTCAGCTAGCTAGTCTTGTCAGCTAGCATACTGTCAAATTATATTTACTGTTTGTCATCCGTGCGCAATGTTATTGACTTTGATACTTGCTAGCATAGCGTTAGCTTGCTAGAATATCTCCCGTTGCCAAGTCGTATCTATGGTCCGTCCTATTTACTGGAGGAGTGAACAACGTCTCCGTTGCATAAGAAACTTACGGGAGAGTAATGATTGTTCCAGGTATTAGTCAAACCCTCAGGCATTACCAGGGAAACGAAGTTATGGCTTGTGAAAAACTTAATATTTTGATTGTAAAACGCATGAAAATGTAAATTAATGGTCCGAATTTCTTTTCTTTGGCAAGTGACCATGGTATAAGCGGGATAATGCCCTTCGAGGTGTCCATAAACAGGATTTAATGGTCTTCGCGGAGGCAACCGTCCGACGCGCGTCTTAGGCCTCCGCGTCCATTTATGGACACCTCGTCGGGCATTATCCCTTACATATATCATATTGAATAAGTGAAAGACGACTTGTTAGCCGTCTCATCTATGTGTGTGGTGGAGTTCTCAGTGAGGCAGCGGCTTCTCTCTCTCTCAATTTTTTTTCAATTCAATTCAATTCAAAGGGGCTTTATTGGCATGAAAGTTTCAACAACAATATTGCCAAAGCTCTGATGACTGAGCATAAGCTGGACATGATTGGTTTATGTGAAACATGGCTGAAACCAAATACCTTTCTGCCATTAAATGAAGCCTCTCCTCCTGACTATAACTACGCCCATGTTGCTCGGGCCGCTAAACAGGGGGAGGTGTTGCTCTAATCTACAAATCTATTCTCAGCCTAAGCTCCAACCAGGACATTAAATTTACTTTATTTGGGGCTCTGGTTTTAAAACCATCCTCATCAAATAGTAACAGCCTTGTCCAGGGAACAGGCTTCACCTGGTTGTACTGTACAGACCTCTTACTCCCAGTTCCTAGAAGAATTCAGTGAATTTATTGCAGATCTTGTGACTCGCTCAGACAAAATCCTAATCATTGGGGATTTCAATATTCACTTAAATAAGCCCTCTGACCCTCTTGGGAAAGCTTTTTTGAGACTTCTTGATATTTCCAACTTTATTCAGCTTGTCCATGAACCCACTCACTCCAGTGGAAACACTCTGGATTTGATCATTTCCCATGGAATAGATGTGTCAGCCCTGAACGTCGCTTCAGTCTCCTCTGCTATGTCGGACCACTTTCTCATTACATTTGAAGCGTCATTAGCCTGTCCCTATGTCAATGACACTAATGTTTTTACTTCTCGTCCTATCAGCCCGGCAACCACAGCGACGCTCAGTGATAAAGTGCCCGGGGTCCTGGCTCCCTTTGCGACTGTGACAAAACCTGTGGAAAGCCTCACGAATGAAGTGAACTCAGCACTTGTTTCGCTCCTCGATTCTGTGGCACCGGTCTCTACCAGGACAAGACGACCAAAGAAATCTACTCCCTGGTTCACTGACGAAACCCGAGATCTCAAGCAGGCCTGCAGAAAAATGGAATGAGCATGGCGTAAATCTAAACTGGAGGTTTTTTATCTTGCCTGGCATGATAGTGTACTAAACTATAAGCGTGCTCTAAATACTGCTAGAACAGCATATTTCTCCAGCCTAATAAACAATAATAAACACAATCATAGATTTCTCTTTAACACTGTGGCTAAACTTACTCAAAAACCACAGTCAGTGAGCTGTGCACCCTTTAATGCAAATGATTTCTTAGATTTCTTTTGCAATAAAATTGATGAGATCAGAATTAAAATTAACTCATCATCTCTGGCTTCCTCGTCAAACCTTGTCAAAAATTGTCCTGCTGCCGATTCTGAGTTAGTCTCAGCTCTAAACACTTTTGAAAATATCTCCCTTCTGATACTGTCTAAAATTGTCTCATCCTCTAAACCAACTACCTGCGTCCTGGACCCCTTTCCGGCAAAACTGTTTAAAGAGCTATGGCCAGCACTGGGACCTACAATGTTAAATATTGTTAACTCATCACTCATGACTGGTGTTGTCCCTTCTAGTTTTAAGTCTGCTGTGGTTCAGCCTCTACTTAAGAAACCACACCTCGACCCAGGATCGCTAAATAACTATCGACCAGTATCCAACCTTCCCTTCTTCTCTAAAGTCTTAGAAAGAGTCGTGTCCCAACAACTTTCAGGCTACCTACTCAATAATAATCTCCTGGAACCTTTTCAGTCAGCGTTCAGAGCCTGTCACTCCACTGAAACCGCCCTTACTAAAGTGGTAAATGACATTCTACTTAGCTTAGACTCTAACTCGACCTCAGTGCTCATGTTACTGGATCTCAGCGCTGCATTTGATACTATAGATCATGGCATACTGTCAGACAGACTTGAAAGTCAATTTGGCATCTCTGGCCTGACAGCCTGGCTAAAATCGTACCTGTCTGAAAGAACACAATGTGTTTCCTACAATGGTACGTCATCAATTTTTACTGCTGTGAGGTATGGAGTTCCCCAGGGCTCTGTTCTGGGCCCTTTGCTCTTCTCTTTATATATTTCACCTCTCGGCCAAATTATTCGGAGCTATGGAATACATTTCCACTGCTATGCGGACGACACTCAGCTGTATGTGCCCATTAAAGCTGATGACAAATCTCAAATCATGAAACTAGAGACCTGCCTATATGCAGTGAAGAAGTGGATGTCAGAAAACTTCCTGCTCCTAAATTCGGAAAAAACTGAGATGCTGGTCATCGCCCCCGCCAGACAGAGACACCATGTTGACCAGGTGACTGTAACTCTGGACAACTGTGTTATTTCTCAAAGCTCAACCGTTAAGAATCTAGGTCAGCGATCCTCAATAGGCGGCCCCCGGGCTGCATCAGGCCCGCCGGCCTCCTGTTTGTGGCCCCCAAACTTTTATTCCTTCACCATGTGTTTTGGTTGGGTCAGCACGTGTGACACGGGACTTATCTCCATGCCAACGATACAGAGACAGCTGGGTCACTCACCGCTACAGCGCAACTTTTAACTTTCACTTTCGTTTCCTGAGCAGTTCGCGTATTCACATTTTGCCGGTGGTAAAAGATTGAAAATGGCGTGTTTCCAAGTAAATTGCTATTTCAAAGTGGACAGTGAAAATCCGCGACTCAGAGAAATAGGGATTTAAAATTTGCATTCATTCTCCCACTGATAGGACAAGCCCCACGTATCTGACAGTGCAGCGGTAACAAAGGCCAGACGTAGTTTTACTAGTTCTACTCCATCTCATCATGTATTTTCAAACACACAAATATTGTAACGGACGGCGAGCTTCTCCCGGCAAACACCCTTTCACTCACGGTGCCAAAATGTTTATCATCCTTGTTAAAACTCAACACCATTTAATCACAGAACAAATGACGTGAATTAACCCACAGCTATCTTACATATCATCTTATTCACAAACACATTCACGAACCATAATTACACCAACACCAACAGAATACCCAAGAGTCATTGCGCCACAGTCCACAAGGGGCGTTACAATATGCCAGGAGAAGCTGTGATGAAGATTTCCAAGTTGAAACGGCATTATGAGATGAAGCATAGGAATTTTGAAGAGACTTTTCCTCAAAATTCAGAGATAAGCACAACACCAATAAATGCACTGAAATCGTCATATCAAGCTGCAAGCAGGATGCTTGTCACATCTATGTCACAATGAAATAAAATAATGCATGACTGAAGTGATGGACACAATGTTTGAAGGCAAACAAAAAGAGGAAATATTCATACTACGTATTTTAATTTATGTTAAAATGGAAATTACATTTTATTTTAGTTCGTATTTTGTTGTTTAGAATGAAAAGGACATTTTGTTTTGAATATTACAGTATTATTGCATGTGGCCTGACCGACCTCAATACATGGACCTTTGAGTCATTGAAAAAAATCTTTGTGGCCCTTTATTTGAGTACCCCTGATCTAGGTGTTACTTTTGATTCTACACTCTCCTTCGATCAGCACATCAAAGAAATTACCAAGATCGCCTTCTACCACCTGCGCAATATAGCTAAAATTAGGTCCTTCCTGTCCACCGCGGATGCAGAGATCCTGATTCATGCCTCTGTTTCGTCTAGGCTGGATTACTGCAATGCCTTATTTTCAGGTCTTCCACGTGAGAGCACTAAAAGTCTTCAGATGGTTCAGAATGCTGCAGCCAGAGTCTTAACACGTACAAGAACATTTGATCATATTACACCAATCTTAGCATCTCTGCACTGGCTCCCAGTACATCTAAGATCAGACTTTAAGGTGCTGCTGATGACATACAAAACTGTACACGGCCCCGTCATACATGTCAGATCTCATTAAACCATATATTCCAACTCGGGCATTACTCTCTCACAATTCAGGGCTCCTGATGGTTCCCAGGATTAAGAAGAAGTCAGCTGGCTGCAGGGCTTTTTCCTATCGGGCTCCTTTCCTCTGGAATAACCTCCCAGCTGACATCAGACAATCTGGCTCTGTTGACGCCTTTAAATCTAAACTCAAAACTCACTTCTTCCATTTAGCCTTTCATTAGCCCTGATATCAAGTGTAAGCTTCTCAGTGGGTCGGTGTCAGAGTTACTAGAGTTACACTGTGCTGCCGACGAGAAACAATCTGTTTATTCTGATCAATATTGCATTTCTCTAACCTTTGTTTTGTTTTCTGTTCCCACAAGCTGCAAGCTGTGTCACTCTCTACACTCTTGTAGTTTCTGGGCTTTCTTCATCAAAGGTGTCGGTGTGTAGTATGTTGATAAATGATTCTGTGGAAGCCAGGCTGGTGGAATGTTAGAGAAATCTTTATTGAAAACAGATCTCAATGCCAGCATCCGTCCAGGCACAGCTGCTACCTGGGTGTCTCAAATGTATGACAAAGTTCTGCCCAATGCTTTGCCCTCTGCTCTAACAGAAATCTTATCGCCTTCGATATCTGAAATCTGCAAAATACCACACCCTTCTCTGCTTGTGCGCGCCTTTTTAAAGTCTAATTCCTCGCATCGTCCCACTTATTCCAACTGGTCACTTTGGTGGATTGAGGGTCCATCTATCCAATAGTAGAAAGAGACGTTAGTCTGCCTCCTCCTGTACATTATCTAACTTCTGCTGAGGTCACTTCTTGGAACTTACAGCCTAAAATGGACCGGATTGTCTCTTCATGCTTATATGGCGATGTGTACCTTAAGTCAGCTCTGAACAACTAGTATAGGAGATAGACTCAGCTTTATGCCTCCATATGAATCTCTCCTCCAGCTAACCTTTAATGTACACACAGGGAGCTGTTTAATTGCTCCGGGGCCCCTAGATATGTAAACATCACATCCGCCATCTCTCTTACCTCACAGTAAGGGAAAACAACTATCACTATTAAAGATTAGCTCTGAATGTGTAAGTGTGCAGACACCTCACTCTCTATAGCTTCTCCTCCCCCTCCTCCTCCTCTCTCTCCTCCTTCTCTTTCTCCTCTTCCCCTCTTTCTTTCAGGCTCCCTTCTGATGGATCACGGCCCCCTGGGACCATCTACTGTTTCCAGGCTCCTGCTGCCTTGAAACACGGACTGATCTGGATCGTCACACCCCGGGCTCTGCTGGATCATTGCTCTCCTCTGCTTCACTATCTCCTCATATCTATATTTCTGTTAACCTTGATGCCTCTCTCTGTCTGTTGCTAATGATCTTGTGTGTCCTGCCCTCTTCCAGGTCAACATGGTGGACAGGAGGTCGTGTTGCTCGGGCTCCACTTGGTGATGCCTCGTCCTGCTCGGTCGTCTCCTGGATCCACTCACTTACATAACTTGTATCAGACTTTCTGTTAATGTAACTTGTAAACTGTGAATTGTTGCTCTTTTCCGTACATGCAACATCTATTGCATGTCTGTCTGTCCTGGAAGAGGGATCCTCCTCTGTGGCTCTTCCTGAGGTTTCTTCCATTGTTTTTTTTACCCTGTTAAAAGTTTTTTTTTTCCATCAACATGTGAAGTTTTTCCTCACTCTAATCGAGGGTCTAAGGACAGAGGATGTTGTTCACTGTACAGATTGTAAAGCCCACTGAGGCAATGTGATTGTGATTTTGGGCTATATAAATAACATTGATTTGATTTGATTTGACTGAGTGGACCCCAGGACTCACTACTATACAGCGCAATGGGCTACACGTTTTTACACCGTCGTTTTTTTTTTTTACATCCCTATGCACAACAGGAATTTATTTATTCATTAAAAAAAACACATAAAAAGGGCACTTTTTATTACGAGGCAAAAAGGGGCTCAATCCCCCCTTGGGCCTGCTGTGGTACAATCGAACATGACTGGTGGTTAAAAACGTTGAGGGTTCTCTTGTGAATGTAGATTATCAGTGGGTATCTGCCTAATTCCACTCTACATGCATTTGTTGTTGTGTTTCTGTGCACTGATGTACTGATACGGACATATCTGCAGAATTCAGCCTGTAAGGATTGTGTTGGATGTTTGTCCCAGCAGGTAGAGCTCTGATGACTGAGTGGACCCCAGACTTCACTACCGTACAGCACAATGGGCTGGATGTTTTTACACTGCAGTTGTTATTTTTTACATCTCTATGCACAACAGGAATGTATTGATTCATTTTAAACACAAAAAAAAGGGGCGGGGACTCAATCACCCCTTTGGCCCGATGTGTGCACGTGCCTGCTGTAGTGCTATAAAACATGACACACCTTCAGTACCAAACTAATAAATGAGTTTCAATGGATCATTTGTGTGGACTTTGTCCCGTACAGCTGCTGCAACAGGCCATAAAACTGAGGACAGTGTGACTGTACAGTCTTCTACACTCAACACAAATATCAACACAACACAACACTCAACACATTTTTATCGAGTTCAACTCAAAGATTTCAGACTTTTTATGCACAATGTGTTAGTGAGCTCACTCTATTGCACTATTCTCACCCCGGAAGCTCAACCCTGCCTAACGCTGCCTGGTTGACTTCCTGTATAGGACTGCAGAGTGTGAATTCTGTGCCGAGCTGGCACCATGTAATTGCATCCTCTTACTTATTTATTCATTTGCACTACATTGTCCTCTCTTTTTGTTGTACTGTTGTAGTTATGTGTGGTGTCCTTGAGTGCTTTGAAAGGCGCCTTCAAATAAAATGCATTATTATTATGACGTTGGACCGAGGTGACGATCAGATCAGAGGGAGGAAGGTTATCTTACCGTGCACGAGGATCACAAACACCACAAACATCTTCATCTTCCTGTCACAACTACAACAAGCACAAAGTCCTCTTTACTGAGCTTCACTTCAGAAACACATGGAGGACATCAGTTCACAGCCAGTCGTCACTTTGCTCCTGCTGACCGTCCACTGACACCAGGACTGAACTCAACTTTCACTTTGAGCTGTTTCCAGTAAAGTCACATGTTAGATGCTTGCTTCCTGTGACGCCCACAGCTGTGGTTCACTGTGTTTCTGTCCTCGTCTCTTGTCTTAGTTCTTTATTTTTGGATGTCACCACAGTAACACAGCCTCGATGAGCAAGTGTCTTGATGGCTATGCTGACTGTCCTGCAGTTGTCTCAGGTGTCTCTATTAGACAGACGTGTCTGTGAGCTACAGCAACATAGACAGGTGGTTGAGAAGGTTTGACACGAGGGATGTGATGGAACAATATTAGTTAAACTCTTGTGTGACATTTCTATAACCCCGTGTGTTTGTATGTGAAAGGAGAAGTGGTTAAATGAATACCACATCCTGTCTCAGGAGTTGTTGCAGTCTGTTTCCTGTATGATGCATATATTGTTTAACCTGCATGTAACCACTAACAATAGTTGAAACGAACACCACCTGTCATTGAGAATGTGACATGAGAAACATGAACTAATAATGTTTGTTCCTCAACAGTGACTGTTACGCGATCACTGGATGTGACCTGTGAAGACGATGCTATAAATGTTGCTGTTTAATATGATTCTGTGGAGATCTGCAGAGACAGCCTTACAACCTGTTACTTTGTATGATTGCTCCCCTTGCTGCAAGTAAAAGATTATTGATCAAAGGAACTCTCTTTGGTGATTCTTTCTCTCTGAAGGTTAAGAAAAACTGTGTTACTAGAGCGCACATTTTTCTGATAGTATGTAGCACTCTGCAGGTCGCAGGTGACTAGAGAGTCTGCTAGTGATACAGTCAGTGCTGGTATGGACTCTACCAGCCTAGTTAATGTGGTCAGTCAGGGACGTAGAGCAGAAAACCAGACTGATAGCTGAGTTTATAACACTGAGACTGTCACCTTCCCTCACCACTCTCTCACTGAATACTAACGTATATTCAGCACTTTCAGATTATTTGTATGAATATAAGATGTTTTTAATCTGATTGTTCATCAAATAAATGAATTTTAAAAAGTGCTGATTCAGCACTGACGCAGCATGTAATCTGTAAAGTAACTAAAACAGTGTTTTAAATCAATGTAGTGGAGTAAAAAGTACATGTTTACAGAAATGGAAATACTCAAGTAAAGTACAAATACCTCAGAAGTGTATTTAGTGCAGTTCTGAAAACTAAACCTGGGCAGAGCTCATGTCGCCCTCTGGTGGTTGTTTATGAGAACATCAGTGATAAACTGATTGTTTGACAGGAATCTTTAAATATAAAGTGTTTACATTCAGATGTTTCTCAGAGATTTAAAGTTAGTTTTTTAAGAATGATTTTCCTCGCTGGCTTCAGATGAACTGACGACCTGTTAGAGGCTCAAACTGATAAAATATCACAGAATAACAGGAGAAGTAAATAAGAATCCACCTAACATTTGCTTTAAAGAGGCTTCAGTGTTTGTTTCTGTTGCAGCTTTATTTATCTATCAGTTATGATTCCAGGAACAAGTCCAGTTATTTTAGGCAGAAACGCTCAGAATTTAATAAACAGCAGCTGAAGTCAATATTTTACAGAAGAACTATGACTAAGAGGCCTCAAACATTCCACTGCAGTCTGTGAGGTCCCGTAGTTAAAGTCTCCTGAGTTCACAGAACGTTTTCTGGTTCAGTTGTTTCCAATGAGCAGGGAGCAGAATGTGGAGGAATGCGGTCCAGCTCATTCAGCATTGGACCGACCAGCACCGCCTGGAGCCAACGCTGCTGATCCCCCCTCAGTGTTTGTGACCACAGTCAGCAGCAACTGTGACCTCAGAACATTCGTCTGTAAAACTTCCAGAGCATCAAAATCTAAAAGAAGAATAAGAAAAGTCAGACACTTCAGCTGGACTTGAGTCCGTCCTCCGCTGCCTTCTCCACCTCCTGGTGGCTCTTCATATGTGTCTTCAGACAGTGGCTCTGACTGAAGGCTCTCTCACAGACGGTGCACTCGTATGTCTCTCTCCGCTGTGCGTCCTCATGTGGACCATCAGATACGTCTTGCGAGCACAAGCTTTCCCACAAACCCCGCAGACGTACAATTTGACGCCCGTGTGGATTTTCATGTGTGCGGTGAGGTTGCTCATGCGATTGAAGTGCAGGCCGCACTCTGAGCACTGGTACGGCCTCTCCCCGGCGTGGATGATCATGTGTCTGTTCAGAGCTTCTTTAGATGACAGGCCCTTGCCGCACTCAGTGCAGGTGATCGTCACCTTGGTGTGTGTCCTCAGGTGAACCTTAAGCTCACCTATCATGTAGAACGTTTTGCAGCAAACGTCACAGAGAAACGCTTTGTCTCGCTCTGAGTGAAGTTTCTCGTGCAGTTTCAGTTTTGCAGAAGTTCCAAAATGCTTCCCGCAATAGTCCGGCAGATTAGTGAGATAATCGTTCACTTTGTGATACAAGCATCAAACTTGGCACAAATATTCTTTGGGAACCACTTTTTCCAAAAAGCCCATTAGCCACACAAAAAATCCAATATGGCCGCCAATTTCCAAAAGTTTGTTTGTTTGTTTTGTTACATTTGATACATTTTATATCAATAGAATATTTAAAATGAATGGGAAATGATCACTGGTTTGAACTGAACTATACCAGGACACACTTCCCAGTTCTGTCATTTTGTTTTCCTTTTTTTTGGTATAGATATTTTTTTATTTCAATAGAACAGTGAGGTTTGACAGAAGGACAGCTTTGGTGATAATTTGCACTGTTCCTTCTCAGCGTTTCCTCAATGCCCCGTCCATCATCCAACCAGGACATGTCTAACCTGACTGGTAACTGGTTGATTGCTTGAAAGAGTGGTATGTTTGTGGCAATCATTGAATAACCATTGCTCTCAGGACTACATGGATAATGAGTTGGAGGAGATTTCAACTCTTCCTTTAAATCTGTCTGACAAAGACAACACTTTCTCCAGTCAGTTTGAGATGCAGAACTCAGTGGATAAGAAGCAGCCATTATGTGTAATAGTTGAGGCCGAGGGGCTTTCCTTTTACCACCTAACCACACAAAATACAAAAGCACATTCAGATTTGAGACACAACTAGGTTCAAACATCAAAGTGCCCTACACCTAGCCCGATCATTCATCTAGTGTGATCTGTACACCATCCAGGTAATTAAAGCCCCATTACACTTGGCTCAGCTTTCCCGCGCTGGCACATCCTGTTAATTCAGGTGCGGCTAACTATATTACAACTAACTAAACTACTAGTTGGTAAATATAAAGGGCTAATTAGATAGCATTTGGGACATTAAGCTATACTTGCTATAACTACAGTTAGTAGACTACAACTATGGTAAGTACTCTAATTAGCTGACACTGAACCTCATGTTGAGTCTCACAGCAATGATGCCACCAGTGTGCCCTGGTTGTGCTTTGACATCATGCCGTCGGCACAATAAACTTAATAGCCAGTGACACTGGCCATTTCTGATTTTTAGTTTGAGGTGTAATGTGGTGTTCTGGGATGCATATCAGTAGAAATAACGCCATGGATTGTAATGGAATAACTCCACTAGCAACCATGCTAACTAATCAATTACGTGCAATGTAATGGCTAGCAGCTAGCAAACTAACATCAAATATATTACAGCCTGATCTTTGAGTTGATCCAAGCTACAAACAGTATTTCTGGTATGTGACAAATGTATTGCACTTCCTTTTCAGCTCACTACATTGGCTGCATTATCTAGATATTCAACATTTAACCAAGTGTCCCAAATTTGACTAGTCAGCGCTATATTTTCCACTAGCAGGAGCTAGCTAGGAATAAGATGGATAAGCGCTGTCTGTATGGAGACTTATTATGATTCATGTAAACGCAGAACGTATGGTCAGGTCGGTGGTTGTTCAGGTGTGTTAAAGACACTTTTTTGACCGCCTCAGGGAGACAGGAGCCGACTGATCAGTCCGACTGCCTTTTTTGACGAAGGTTGAAAGTCAGATAGGTGTGTAAAGGCCTTTATGAAGACATTTTTCAACATTTTGAGATTAATGAAACATTTTGAGTATAAAAAGATTTTGCTTAATTGAAACTTCATGTGTGATGAAATTTTACAGAAAACTGTGAATATGAGTCGAAAAATGGCCGCCATCTTGAAAACTAGCCTTGAAATAGGGGTGGGCGATATATATCGTTTGCGATAATATCGTCATTGTTGTCTTGACGAGGTGCAAATTTCCACTATCGAGTATTTAAATTACTTCGCCAAAAATATTGAAACGCACCCGGAAACTCCTCACATCCACTTAATACACGTGCAGCATCGCTCTCTCATAGCAGGATTCAGTCACACACCAGTGGGCCTACGAGATCACATGACCTCTCGCTAGCATCCTCCTTGCAACAGTTTAGCAGCGCGTCGTGATGGCAGAGAGAAAATGCAGGCGCCTCCAGTCCCTCAAGCTACCGGTACTTCGGATGATTGTTGTGTCCGCTTGTTAGCTAGCGCCAAGCTAGGAGCGGTTGCTACTTTCAAATTAAAAGCCCCCCGCTAAGAACCCAGTTCTAAACTCTGACTGGGTAAAATGTAACGCTCTTATTTTGAAGACAAATTCTTTGTCTCACTGTTCACAGCCGTTCTGGCATCTGTCCATAGCTGTGATAATACTGGATATTTTTTCTATCTTAGAATGGTGGATTTTTTTTCAACATTAATGTCATTTGTTTACAAATCTCTATATTTTTGGACAATATTTGAGAAAACCCTTAGTGACGCATTTTTGTCTCTTTTGGATTTTTTTGTTGTTGTTGTACAATCCTGGATGGAACTTGAAGTTAGTCATTTGTTTAATAAGGCCGTAAGATAGACTTGATGATGCGCAATAATTCTCAAAATATGCATCGAGCACTTTGCACTGTTACAAATGCTACTGTTTTTATTTTATCATATGCTCTTGTTTGTCTGCACTGCAGCACAATTTACCTGACAGCTGAATGTTTACAGAATTCAATATTTCTACATTGTAGTTCAATTATTGAGTTCAAAAGTACAAAAATGGAGAGTCTTTCTTTTATTTGTACTTGAATGCTAAAGTTTAAAGAAAATAAATAAGTGTTTTTCTTAAAGTTGAAATCTGTTCAACTTTTCACACCGCTGGACACTCGGAAAAAGAGTTTTTGAGAGCCCTAACTCGGACAGTTCCAATCACATTTTAAAGGATATCGACAGATGATCATTATCGCCAAAATCCCCCAAAATATCGAGATATTGTTTTTTGCCCATATCGCCCACCCCTACCTTGAAACAGTTCTTTAGTTGCATCATTGGATTTGTCTACTCAAAATACATACAATTCAATGTCTAGATCTTTTAAATATGCCCAGCCATTACCATTCTACAATAAAAAAGGGGTTTTGGTACATTTTATGTGGCCGCCATCTTGAAAAATGGCCACCATATTGGATTTTCAGGTGGTTAACGGGCTTTTCTCAAAAAGTAGGGTCTCGGCATTATTCATGCCAAATTTGGTGCTTGTATCACAAAGTGAACGATTGTCCTGGAATTTGGACTTAATCTGCCGGACTACAAACCTGACAGCAGAAGTGTTTTATCCCCATGTGCAACAACTTGTGTCAGGACAGCGCTCGGAAGTCGGCGATGGATTTGCCGCAAACTTTGCAGCAGTAGATCTTCTTTCCTGTGTGGCTGCTGCTGTGGATCCTCAGCTAGCAGCGGTGAGGAAAGACTTTCCACAGATGTCACAGCTGTGTGTCTTCAGGTGAGTTTGAAGATGACTTCTCAGCTCGTCTGCAGACTCTGAACGTTCTCCACACGCTCCACAAAGCCTCTCCGGATCGTCCACGTGAGTCCAGGCGTGTTTGATCAACATGTTCTTTGACCTGTGCAGAGCATGGCAGACTTTACAGGACAGAGCAGCGTTGCTGTTTTCAGTCGACGCCTCCTTCTGTTTCCGTCTCTTTGTTTTGTCTCCCAGATGTTTGACTCACCGCTTTCTCGTCGTCTTCGATGGTCTCGGTTCAGCTTGGTCCTCACTCAGCACCTTGTCATTCTTGTCTGGCTTCCATTCATCATCTCCGTCGTCTTTTTCCTCCACCTCTTCCTCATCATCATCTCCATGTTCTCCTTTGCTCTCAGCAGCAGCGTGGGCAGAAGAAGAGCCACTAGAGTCCTGTGATATTCCAGGTTGTTGCCCGTTTCTCTCCACCTTCACTTGTTGTTGCTGTCTTGAGTTGCCGGAATGATGATCCGCTTTGTTGCTCTCCACTTTTTCAACAGGACTGTGGTCGGAACTGAAGGTAGAAAACAGACAGTGTCATTTATTTAAAGTGGAACTCTCACCAAAAAGCACCCGAGGCTTTATTTGAGACTGAATATGAGTTAAACCTTCGTGTAACAGCATAATTACGACGAAAGACGCACTTGGAAAATTTACTGTAGCTGGATTTTGGGCACGTTAATTTTGAACAGGAGTGCTCGGGGCAGGGATACGATGGCATCAAAATCTCTATTTTCAAAACAGTAAGAAGGCTCGACACAACATGAAACTTTGCTTGTAGCATCACCAGGGTCTCTACACATGAACACGGGCATTGAGAACATTGTTTGTGTAAGCAGTGTTGGGGAGTAACGAATTACATGTAACGACGTTACGTAATTTAATTACAAAATGTACGTAATTGTAATCCGTTACATTACTGGGAGAAAATATGTAATTAAATTACAGTTGCTTTTGGAAATTTCAATGATTACAACTTAAGTTACATTTGAAAAATCACAGCAAAAGCTCGGGTTTATCAAATAGTTTTTCGCCCCTCCTGGATTCATGTTTGTTTTTAGTTTTTTTCATATCAACATCCTCCTTCCAAAACTGACGCTTGTGATTGGCTCTGTCTTGTCATGTGCCATTCGACTCAACAGACAAACCGTAAGGCGGCAGTCAGACTCAGCAGCAACAGTGTCGGCGGCGCACAAGATGTTCCTGGGCTGGAAATACAAAAACACTTCATACAGACAGAAGCCAGGCTTCCCTGTATTACAAAGGTGGCTCTCTTTTTACCCGGCTAGATCACCATGGTAACTTATGCTTAGCTCATAACCTGGTCCCGACCAGGTTCTGTTCAGAGTTTAATCATAAAATCGGCTCTAAAAGCGCCGCTGTTTCACTATTTAACTCATTTACAGCTGGCGTCACCTTTACTTTGAAAGTCCAGTGGAGCTGGATCAGAACGGAGCATTTGTACGGAGGGAGAGATCGCGCTGATCCGCTGCTGTTGACTTTCTCTCCGCGTCTCCGCCTACAGATGTTCAGCTGAGGGGATACGCTGCTCAGCTGATGATCCGACTCGCGTCAGGAGGTCATTTATTAGGCTATAGCCTGTTTACTTTATATACAGCCAGTCACCACTAAAAGAAGTTGTGTGCTCGCAGCAGGACAGATAGGCTAATTTAACTTAATGTGGCCATGAATAAATTAACTGTTTCGCCTGTTATGTGTTGCCCAAATGCAAATCTTGAGTAGGTCTACTCTGTTTTCTCACATTTAAAAAGGTCTTTGTACAGAGACAACATGAGATTTGCTTGTAGCTACAGCACCTAAAAACCCACTGTAACCTATTTTCATACGCACACCCAGCCTCGCTTTCAATAAAACACACACTGGCATTTTATAATTGCGATCAGTGAAATATATGAAAACAATATAAAACACAGTTTAAAACAACAGTTGTTGTTGCTCTAAAGCTTCATATTTAAAAGCAGCTCAATGTAGAGCTGTCAGAAATTAAAATCAGCCTCCTCTTGTCATATTTGCAGCAACACTGTTGCTTCAGGCTGTGATCAGGCTTTTTTGTATCGCTCATACTCTCTCCATTAAAACAACCTGCTCCTCTTGGCTGAAATCAGCCCGTTGTCACTCCATTTAGTGAGGAAGTGAGCCTCCTTCAGTACAGGCCTAAGGTTAAACTCATAATATATGGTTAAACCTTTGAACTGAAAGGTTTATCACACTATTGGTCTTAAAATGTGAAAATTCTAAATTAAGAAATGTAATCAAAATGTAATCAAATGTAATTAGTTACATTACTTTGAGAAAGTAATTGAAATAGTTACACTACTATTACATTTTCAACAGGGTAACTTGTAATTGTAACCAACTACATTTCCAAAGTAATCTTCCCAACACTGTGTGTAAGTGTCGATCCCCGAGTGCGACCTGACAGGCAAGCTTGAGGAGCGGTTCACCTTTACTCTCTTGTAGACTTGTAGTTCTCGAGACCGGTCTCGAGACCACTTTTTTGTGGTCTTGGTCTTGTCACGGCCTCGACAGTCTTTGGTCTCGGTCTTGCCTCGGTCTCGGGTCTCTCGGTCTTGCAATGTCTCGGACTGGCTGAGCGGTCTCGAAGGGATTTGTAACCTATAATATCACAGTTTCTTTTTTTTGATATCATTATACGCCCCCTTCAAGTGGTACCAATCACATGCACTTTGTGACACAGACGGCGTTGGCGCTCGTCCTCTCAACCTTTTTGACTGTTTGCCAATTGAATGGCTTTGACTTCAGCTAACGAAAGGCTGTAGCATTGGTCGTCTGTTTGGATTTCAGTTTTCCCGCTGAAAACCACCACCACCACCGTGCGTGGTGATGGTGGTGGGGGGGGAGGGAAAGGGGGGTGTACGGCACGGTATGGTATGGTACAGTGTCACTGCACACAGTCCTTCTGTCAATCAGTGAGAGCACACACACACACACACACACAGAGACGACCTTAAGAAATCATTAACAGGTGGCTATAATTATTATGATTGTTGTTGTTATTATTACAGTTATTGTTATTATACTGTCATCAGCAGCATCCTGTTTAATCCTGTATTATGTTTGTGTGTATGTGTGTGTGCCCCTTTTTCCAGACCTTTTGATCAGAGAGGTAGACCAAGATGCAACTGCTGCACCTCTAGCAGAAGATGCAGAAGATGCAGGAGAATTGTGCCGTGACTCACCGCCACCCCTGAAACAACAGCGTCTTCTTTCACGCTACAATGCGTCTAAGATGCAGCACAGCACAACCCGGGACTCGAGCATTACTGCACAAATAAGCAAGTACCTGGACAACATGAATGACTATGACTGTGATGCACTGACCTTTTGGTCAAAAACCAAGAGCATTTCCCTCAACTACTCAATGTCGCCTTAAAAGTCCTCTCCGTCCCTGCCTCTTCTGCCCCAGTAGAGAGAGTTTTTAGCAGAGGAGGCATTCTAATGAGACCCCACAGAGCACGGCTAGGCCATAAGAAGCTGCAGTGTTTAGTGTTCTTGAAGTGCAATCAACGACAGCTTTAACATGTGAACTCACATACATCAAGTAAACACACTCATACTACTGACATGCTTACACTCCCCAGCACACACTCACAAAACTACAGACACACAAATGGTTTCACACAGAAAGCTACAAAAAAGACACATACACAGAGGACACACTCACTCAACACACAAATGGGTGCATGATACAGTATGCCTTTCGTTCTACAGTTTTAATGTATTAGTTTATGTATCTGTTCTTTGTTTGTGATGTCTGTGTTCTATTGTTCTTGTCCCACTGAACTACAGGCTTCATATATATAAGTGTGTTATAATTGAGATGCCATTGCACACATCAAGGTGACAGAATCTTGTGATCACTAGTTCTTCCTCTTGCTAATGTACAATTTGAAGTACAGTTTTGTAAACTATTTGTATTTTGCATTTGATTTGATGCATTTTTTGGTGCACCTGCGTGTGTGTCTATGTATTTAATTACAGTATTGTGCTTATAATGGCCTTGTTTGAATAAATATATGGCATCATTGGCCTTTGAATAATATATGCATATCGTTGTGATTGATTTAGCATTAGGCCTATGCCATTTCAGTGATGCTGATATTATACAGTGTAATTTGGCTACTATAATGGGAAATAATGCAATTTCAAGTTGATAATTATGTGTATCTTCAATATTTAAAATTCATCTACAGATTAAATCCAATATAAATCAGTAACATATTTGCCATTCGTTAGACTTTTTTGAGGTGAAGGGTGGTGTTGGAGGCTTGTTATTCTGTTAGACAACTTTGGGACGATAGTCGTGTCAGTCCTTAACAGCACTCAATAGTCAATCCTTAAATAGTGTAGAAATAGCGGTCATGCAATTGCTACACATATTTGATTTCAGTCAATTGATGAAAACATTTATAGTGAGTTCACACACAAGACATGCACTGTCTCTGTATTATTGTGCCTGTAGTTGAAATAATACAATCTCATATTTATACTAAGCAGCTGAACCCAGTATGGTGCTTATGTTCTACAACTCATGCAAAATGGCAAAAAAAAATGTTTTTTGTTTTTTTTGGTCTCGGTCTCGGTCTCGGTCTTGAGCTGAACTAGTCTTGGTCTTGACTTGGTCTGTCTTGGTCTTGGTCTTGTCTTGGTCTTGATACTCTCTGGTCTTGGTAGTGTCTTGGTCTCGGTTTAGGCGGTCTTGACTACAAGTCTACTCTCCTGCCAGTCAGGTCGCACTCGGGGATCGACACTTTTTGTCTGCCATGACGGCCACGTTAGTTACTGCATGACTCTGGCTGTGTCCCAGTTCAGGGGCAGCATCCTTCGCCGCCAGCAAAGGCAGGGTCCTTCAGAGAGACCTGCAGGCCACGTCAGCCTGTTGTGAAGGGGACAGTCTACCCTTCGCAGCATTTCCTGGTTGCGTCACTATTAATGCAGCCCAGGTCTGTGAAAGTGACAAGAAGAGTAAAGTTTGACTGTCAGATCTGTTTGAGCTTCAGGAATTCCTGATTTCCTTTTTAATCCTCCTGCTTGTGGAGGAAGAGGAGTAGCGGCTCTTGTTTATCTCCGGCTGAGAGGACCGTGGAGAGGTAAACCTGTTATTGAACCCACATAATGTTATCAATGTTATCATTATTAGCTTAGCTTACGTTAACAGTTTGGGCTCATTAACATAATTTAAAAAGAACTCATACATTAAGTAAATAACAACAGCTATAATGTAAGGATTGTCCTCTGGACAGTGGCGGCTCTGGACCAGTTTTGTTAGGGGGGCCAGGTTGGGGCCGGCTTTTTTGTTAGGGGGCACATACAATCCGGAAAAAAGACAAATCCCTCGTTCAGACAAAACAGTGTTTCCAATTTCAACAATTTTGATTGGGTAGTAAACTGCTGAGACACTTTATTTCCGCCTTTCCCTTCAGCACAAAATCATTGCAAGAAATCTGTCATTGTATTATTGATGCAGACTCCCTGTCGGGGGGGCCACAGGGGGGTCCAGACTCAGAGTTACGGGGGCACTGGCCCCTGTTGGCCCTCCCCTAGAACCGCCCCTGCCTCTGGAGCAGAGAAGAGCCTCACCATCCTCTCTGCAGCCTCATGTCCTGCTTCATCCTCCTCCTTTCACC
Organism: Sparus aurata; assembly: GCF_900880675.1. Lineage (NCBI taxonomy): Eukaryota > Metazoa > Chordata > Actinopteri > Spariformes > Sparidae > Sparus > Sparus aurata. The sequence continues at coordinate 3,181,990 of NC_044196.1, read as the reverse complement.
TGGTGGTCATCTACAGACCTCTGACTCCCAGTTACTAGAAGAGTTCTCTGAATCTCTTGCAGATCTTGTGACACGTTCAGATCAGATCCTAATTATTGGGGATTTTATATCCATTTAAAAGCCTTCTGAAGCCTTCTGACCCTCCAAGTGAAGCTTTTCTGGGACTTCTTGATATTTCTGGCTTCATTCAGCTTGTTCATGAACAGACTCAGTCCAGTGGAAACACTCTTATTTGGTGACAATTTTATTCTACTTTCTAATTCCAGCAGCACTTTAAACTCCTTTTTATAAATGTTGATGTCATTATTGTGGTAATTTGGAAGTAATTTCATAAACACTCACACACTCATATCCCTAACTGATGTATTTTACAGGTAGAGAACTTTCATGGTCAGCAGGGGAGTAATTATGTAGTCATGTATTTATTAAATGTCTTTGAAATTACTTCCAAATTACCAAAATGATGACCTCAAGATGTCTAAAAGAAATCACCCCAACAGGATTTAGTAACATATTAGTCATTTTACTGCTATATTTCTACAGGGCACCAGATGGTAAGTTGCGCATGCTAAAATAAACAGCAACGTTTTGGCACATTTAGCAACAAAACATGTTTAAGAAAACATATGTGATTTTTCTTTTATGTTACTTTCGACCAGATTTACAGCAATATACGTGAACTTTGTGATATTTAGTTCTCTTGTAAAAATATAATTTCAACATTAAATCTAAAAATCTAAAATCTAAAATCTTAAGTCTAAATGTTAAATATTCTCTGTCTCTTTGGGGTCTTTCAGGGTCAGACTGAGGTTTTAACAACTCGCAACACAGAATCTGCAAAGAAATAAATTAAAGAAATAAAATGAATAACAAAGAGAGTTTGAACTGGCTGGAAGCAGGTGGCTTGAAATTACAAATAGCTGCTTTAAACACAAACATCGTCTTAAGGAAGTGCAGATGTGCTCAGTGGAATCTACCAGTAAGAGTCTGACATCATTACAGACATGGTTCCCACACAGAGAGACCGTTCTGTTAAATAATAAGATCTGTTTTGTTACCAAAAGTTGGAGAGAAGAGTTTGGAGTTTACCACAAGGATTTCCAAAGTCATGTCTCAATATTTAACTGGTTCTAAGGATCAAAAGGTGACCTCTCACCAGATTTCAGAGAGGGACTTCTTGAACAGGACTTGTGTTTCTGGATACAAAACTAATCTTATTATTTAACAAAACGGTCTCTGTAGGAATATTTTCTGTCAGACTCTGAGAATAACAACCTCAGCCTGTCAGAGACAAAAACACTTCTAGTGGACTGAAGTTTGACGGTCAGAGTTGCCCATAAGGATCATGTTGCAGTTGTGTCATGGCTGCCAGCTGAGGAGATCAACTGGACGGATCCAAAACATTCATGAAGTATAAATCATTTGCATATCAAACATGTAAATATAGGTCCAGGTTAAAAAGATCCAGAATTCCCCTTAAACTTCACAAAAGCTCAGACAAGTAAACTCTCCTTACAGAAAAACACTCTGTACTGTGTCCACTAACAAATCATTGAATAAACACCAGAAAGACATTCTGTTGTTTGTGAATTCTTTATTAGACAAATTGTCGACACAACACTGGTGTCACGAATAGGACGCTCAACTGATCTGACAACAGACACACAGAGTCCCTGAAACCTCTGCTGGAAAGACAGGATAGAAGAAGAGTTCAGAGGTCTGAGGACGGGATCGAATCATCACAGTGTTTGTTGATTAAACAAAGACAGATAAAGTTCATACACAGGTGTCTTTCAGCTCAGAGGAATCTTCAGAATTACAAATGCTTGAACATAGGAAAGTCATTTGCTTGTTTGTGAATTTAATATGGGATGAACTGTCACCACAACAGGAACTCTGATTTATAGCCAAACACAACTTCAACATATTTAAATTGAACACATTCAGTTTCCTCAACAACACAAACACTGAACAAAACACAAAATAACCATGAGAACATTTAACATTTGACTCACACAGTTTTGGTTGAACACTTTTGGAGTCTTGTTTCAGACTTCCTGCTTTCAGTTTGGATCTAAAAATACTTTTTCAATACGCAGTAACTGGAAACATGTTTGCTTCTCGTGGTACAACAATATCCAACTTCCTAGTGTGTCAGTATTCAGACAACATATTCAACTCTACAGACACATTTGTAATTATCTTGTAGGAAAGTGCTGAACTGTGTTGTTTTCACTGGTCTCATCACAGTCTTCAGTCTGAGTCTCTGGAGTCTTCAGTCCTGTCTTCAGACTCTGGTAAATGTCTGTCTGGATCTGAGATTCTGGCTGGTTCTGGTTCCACTAGTACGTCTGTCCATCTGTTCAGCTGACTAAGTTTGGTTATGATGAAGCTGTGACGTGATAAAACGATCTCACTTGTGTTGATTTAACGTGCCACCCCGGGTGAATGTTTTCTCACAACCGCTTCAACAGAAGGGTTTCTCTCCTGTGTGCACGGCCACGTGTCGGGTTATACTTCTCTTATGTCTAAATTTATTATTCAATTATTTACCACATTCAGAGAAAAGAAATGTTTTTTCTCCTGTGTGAAACCTGATGTGTGTGATAAGATTTTCCTGTCAGCTGAATCTTTAACAACATTCACAACAACTAAATGGTTTCTCTCCTGTGTGAATCTTTCTGCGTCTGTCGAGATGGCACTGGTAGTTGAATCTTTTACCACAGTCACAACAACTAAATGGTTTCTCTCCTTTCTGAATCCTCTTACGAATCCTCAGTTTTGAGTTTTTGCCAGATCTTTCATCACAGTCAGAGGAAGTAAACTGTTCCTTGTCAGTACCACATCCTACACCACTTACAGGGACTTCAATGTTTTTCTGAGAGTTTAAACTTGACTGAGGTTCTTTGATCTCACTGCAAACATCATCATTGTCTTCAGCCTCGGGTTCAGGAGAGTCTCCTGTCCTGTCTTCAGTCCCTGATTGTAAATGTCTATCTGGAACTTAGTTCCTGGCTGGTTCTGGTCCACCACAGTCATCATGAACATCATGAGAAATATTGATCAATTCAAACAGTGTGAAAGTGTAATATTGTGTTGGAAATTTAATTCTGAAAATTCTACATTTGTTTAGGTAAAAAGAAAAACAATCAACAACAATACAATCACATGTTAAATGTTGATTTTAAGCTCTTTTCTGCACCTACATTTTGACGCTTCATGCTCCTTGATAACCTCCAATTTCAAATTTCTTGCGCCCACAATAAAGCTTTTATGCTGCATTCAGACAAAACGCTAAGAAAATATTCATGCTGTATTACTCACACTTTTTTGACTGCAGGGTTGTTAACTCTAAATCATGTCTACTCGCACAACGTGAATAGAACGTGAATAGAACCGTGAACGCGTGGCACCCAGCCAGAGTCTGCAGCTTCCAGCGCTACCTGAAGCTAACAGGTGAACAGTTCTCAGCTGTGTAGCATCTGTCCATCTGTCTCCTCTGAGTGGCAGCTTCTTAACAGGTGTGTTAAAAACAATAGATCTGTCTTGCCACATTGATGTGAACCCAAAACAAAGAGATTCCTCTGTGATTTGACCGCAATGAATAAATCAAGAGGACACCGAAATAACAACATCATAATGTCGCCTTGTAAAAAGCCTGAATTCATGCTACCTGAGGCTGGAAATTAGCCTCCAGGAGGAACAGTAGAGACTGTTGAGCCCTGATTTTCACTGAGACTTGGCTGAACTCAACCGTCCCGGACACCATTTACATGGAGGGGCTAACATCATTCTGGGCGGTCAGGAGCTGAACTCTCAGGGATAAAACTCGGGCTGCTGGAGTGAATATACATAAATAACTACAAATAACCACAATAGTCTCTAGTCACTGCTCTCCTACATTAAACTCCTGACTGTTATATGTCGCCCTCTCTACATACCCAGGGAACGTACTGTGATGTCATCATGGCAGTATACATTTCCCCAGTGAAGACACTGAGGAGGTCTTGAACACTCAGTACTGCTCCATCAGTGAGCTACAGTCCACACATCCTGTTGGAGAGGTCTCTGTTGCTGCAGACTTCAACCAGGCCAACATGAAGAAGGTTCTCCCTGTTATCACTGTAAATAAAATATATTTTTGTGCGTTCATTTTTAGCTGCAATTATTGATCACTGCATTATAGGGAACTAGCGTAGAGAAAGGAGCCACATGAGCAATGTAGAAGTGTGATAATTTACAAAGCAGAAATGTGCAGAAGTGAAAATAGCAAGATAAGGAGGTGGAAAGTACATTGTCTGTGTATACTCCTTCTAAGGTCTCCGAAGTGTCTACGTTGTAGGTCAACCAAAGGGCAGCAGTTTCGGCAGTTAGGAACTGGAAGTGTAGGTTCTGCTCTTTTTGCAGAGAAAGAGGAAACACAGCCAGGACTACCGGCAGCAGCTGCACGTGGAGGTCACATGGAGTCAGATAGTAACGAGGCGGGAGATGGAGTCAGATCCACGAGCCAATCCTGTTAAAGGTCGAGAGCCAACGGACCAATCCAATGGAAGAACACATTCATGCACTATTCAACTCTACATAGTATAATAGACTGGGTCAGGGACAGAAAGGGCTGTCAGACTTCGTGATTTGACATTGATTTGAGACCGAATATCTTCTCCTATCGCTTCATTAAAATATCACGCAGGACTCGGATGACACATAGACTGAAGTGTAGGTAGAGGAGCTCGAGTCCAACATCACCAACATGAGATTGTGTGACTCGGGGAGTTTACACACAAACCATCAGTACACTAACATCAAGGGGGCTTTTAAAGCAGTCCGCAGCCCCACCTGGGCTCCTCTGACTGGGCATAAGTGTGTTGCAGGACTGCTTTGAATGTTCTGTCTGCTTTATGTTTAAAGTTACAGCCACTGAACAGCAAACAGTCAATGTGGAGCAGAATGCAGAAGCTGTAACTGGATACAAACACTAATGCATAGAAGATGTCTGTGTCATAAAACCAGAAACCCTGGCTGACCAATGAGGTGCGAGCAACTCAAAAAGTATAAATAATGCTCAGAACTTGATAACATTTATCCCATTGAAATATTGACTGTGAAAGAGATGCTGTATGATTACTATATATAAACTGCAAGTAGTTGTACTACAGACTTAATTGTCTTATTATTTCACTTAGCCAATTCCCCAAGAGTTTCTGAAAATGACAATGTATGGGGAAAAATGTTTTGTTACTGTTCTGTTGTTTCTGAACAAAAACTTTTATCATGTTGATAAAGTATTTTCTATTTACAAATCGTTGCCCAAATTCTGTTCTGGGTTTTATCTAATTAATACTCCAAAGGAAAAATCACAAAAACACTTAAAGGTCATGAAAATTCATTCAGATTTAACACATTTATGATACAGCCACTTTAATTATCAAAAGGTATCGTTGTTGGCGATACTGGCGCTGTATTTACTCGGTATGGATCGAAACATAATCCTGCAGTATCGCAAACCATCAAACAGATTTCCTAACAGAATATTAACTGAAAGTACAAAAAGCACTAACACATCCAGACTGTCACTACGTCACTACCGTGGACGGCTCATTTCTAATCGATCATCAATAATCAGAAGAAAAGCGATCTGAGCGGTGCAGCGCAGCGCGAGCCTCTGACGGTTTGCTACGGCAACTCCACCGGGACAAACCTCGCAGCTGCGCGTTAACCGAACCTCCTTTGTTTTCATTCTAACGTGTAAACATGTCGTTATTTTAACACAAAGAAAGGAATATCTTCATGTAAAACGTTTACCGAATCAACAAGAAGGCTCGAATAGTTCAGAAAGTGATGTAGACTGAGTTTCAGAGATTATAAAGTGTCTATTAACTCAACAACTCACTAAATTGAGAGATTTTTAAGGGAGTCTGGGGACTTTCTCCAAGAAGTAGCCTACATAAGTTACATAATTAGTGTATAATGAAGAGCACAGCTACCTCTAATTCAACCACTAGATTAATTTATATTGAACTACATGTACGTGCTCCATATATACCATGTAATGTAATGTAATATAATATGATAAATATTATATAATTGAAAAGTGACTCTGATCCATCAGATTTGATCTTCATGTCTGTGTACATGAAGATGTGTGAGTGTCGTTATTTCACGTGTCTTTATTCAGAACAGAAAACACTTTTCAAAAGCAGTCACTAGGTGGCGGTACAACGCCTTCTCAACACTGTCAAATTACTGTTTTTACACTCCCACTTAATTTTACAGCATTTAAGCACTTGAGCAATTTCCACAGCTAAGATCAGTGCTTGACCTCACAAATAATATCAAAATAATAAATCCTTTCAAACTTACAAGATTTTCTGTCCTCACTTCTTTTTGCCCTGCTTACAGGTTCCATAACACATTGAGCAGTAAACAGTACAGTAAGCATATTAGGCAGACTTAAACAGGGTAAAGTCCAATCTCTCCTCTGAGGTACTCAAACTTTTGTCTTGTCAGTGGCTTGGTCAACATATCTGCCTTCATATCAACTGTTGGACAATACTGCACTCGTATTTGCCCATTCTGCACACATTCACCTATGTAATGGTAGTGAATGTCTGTGTTTAGTCTGTTTTTATGTTTAGAATGATTGACAGGATTCTTTGTGATTGCGATGTCTCCTTGATTGTCCTCCATGGTCACTGTAGGCGAATCACTCATTCCAAGATCAGTCAGCATCTCTTCAGCCAGGTACCTTCTTGAGCTGCTTGGCTGAGTGCGACATACTCAGCTTCTGCTGTTGAAAGTGCAACAGTTGCCTGTTTCTTGCTGAACCAACTCAGGAACAATATATTACCAGTTGTTGAGCGACGGTCATCCTGATCTCCGGCCCAATCAGCATCTGAGAAACCAATCACAGTTCCTGACTCTGACTGCTCATACTTGAGGGCAACGTTCACTGTACCCATCAAGTATGGAAACATTCTCTTCACAGCCGTCAGATATGCAGCATTTGGATTTGCATTGAACTTTGACACAACACTCACTGCTTGTGCTATGTCTGGTCGTGTGGCCATTGCAGCGTACAGTAAACTACCTACCATGGACTGATAAGTGCTTGGGCTTCACGGGTTTACTGACACCATCATCTTTTCTCAACTTTACATTTGCATCAGCAGGGGTTGCAATGGGGTTCTGACGAATGGCTTCAATGTAATGCTTCTGATGAAGAAAGACACAGTTCTTTGCTTTGTCTTGGACAACAGAGATGCCAGGATATAGGACAGCTCCCCATGTCCTTCATCTTGTAGCGCTTCTTGAAAGGTTGTTTCAACTCATCCACGCTTTCTGTTGATTCTGTGATCAACATCAGATCATCAACATACACAGCTAGTATTTCTAGCTCCTGTCCAGATCTTACAAACACACATGGGTCTGATGTGCTCTGTTTAAAGCCAACTTCTTTCATAAACTCTGTGAAAGCATTATAATATAATATAATATAATATAATATAATATAATATGATATAATATAATATAATATAATATAATAAAGTCAGATTTGATCTCCATGTCTGTACATGAAGGTGTGTGAGAAACTAAAGCTAGCTGGGAGCATCTCACTCTCCGGCTTCTCCTCCGGTTCACAGCAGCTGCAAATAAAACCTGAGTTGTGACCTGAAGTTTCCCTTTTTAATACACTGAGCTGCTGGGCTGTTGCAGTCCCTCCTGACCAGCCGGCTGCTGCTCTTCTGGGATCATCCTCCTCCTCTGGAGCCTCTCTTCACTGCTGGAGTCTCTGTGAGGCCACTTGTGTAGATTACAGCTTCAGAACCTCAGTAAACCCTGAATCTGCCTATATTATAACACCTGGAGCAAAGCTTGCTGCATGAACTGTGTTCACTACATTTTACTGACAGAAGTTTTAAGCAAAACATGTAGTTATTGGTCAAAAATGATGAAACATTTTCATTAAAGATGATAAAATATGTAACAAATGTGAACAAAGACCCACATGGAGCTGTTGACAGGACTTATGCAGCAAGAAACCTTTGTACCATCAGAGTACCACAAAGTTAAAATATGAAAGAATGTCCATTTATACATTGATTAAATCATCTTTTTATTCTAAAAGCTTACAGCAATAATTAGTTTATGCATTATATGTATATATATTTGACTTTTGGTGAGTATTTCCATCGAAGGTTTGGTCTGAAGTTTCTAACTGTGGTCAGACGCCATTAAAGTTCTGGACCTGTAAATAAACCACTTCAGATTAATGAGGGATGTTTTAGTGTTTCTCTTTATTTTGTGACATTTGTGAATTTGTTCCCTTATTACAACTTTTATCATGTATTCTTCAGCTCAGAGAGTAGGTAGACTTTTATTTTGTAAAGTAGAAAGCGAGCCTTTCTCAAACAGGAAGTTCCGTGCGTGCCTTTCAAAGCCGCCATCACAGCGGCCGTTAACTCAACACACTGATCAGCTGTTTTAATCTCTCTGATCTGCTCCGACCGATGATGACGTGTGCTGACGAAACGCTCGTGATATCAGGATGAACATATCGATCAGGTCCGGATCCAGGGGCGGATCTAGAAACATATTTATGGGGTGGCGAGAGGGGGGCAGGAATTTTTGAGGGGTGGCAACATATGGTTGACGTATATATACTGAATTTAATCACAGTACACAAGGACATGGGCTGCCATTTACAAACTCATACAGACAACTTTATCTCATGCAGTCAATGTCTTGTATTTGAGGTTTCATGTGAAACAGTACATATTAGGAATAAGTGACCATACAATGTGATCTCAATTAATAGGAGATGGAAGTATGGTAACACTACTGTAGATGGGCCATTATCACAGGAAAGGCATTAAGGTAAGACACAGGTGATAAGTGGCAGATGTGTGAGAGGGGAAGCAAACAGATTTGACTGTGTCAGAGTGCCAGTGTTGCAGACAGCATTTGTACAAGAAGAAACAATCCAAATAAAAACTTACCATGAAGATCTATGGACTGAGCTGTACTAAGGTGAGCGTAAATACACTGTAGTAATAAATGGGCACGGCACTCAAACAAGGTGCTGGACATCGCTTTTATTGTTTACTCAGAACACACATTCTCCCTATTTGTCCCTCAGTAGCTTGAACACTGTTTGACAGGTCAGGTCTTTACTGATAAAGTCATGAGAAATACAGTACAATATATACAGTATTCACAGCAGTTAAGGAGACATGAAAGGGACATTTCATGCATGTAAATCTGAGCTGCTGTATCAACAAATTACACAAAAAGGCTCACAGAGTTACAAAAGGGTATGTTACATAAGAACATCTCCATCAACCTGAAAAGAAGTCATATAAAAGTCCATTTTGCCCCCAGTCTGAAAAAGTACAAAAACATTGTGTGAGTAGGTTCATACAGGCTGTATACTGTACATGTAAAAGAAGAGACATTAAAAAACTATAACACAGTTTTTCCTCTATAAATATTTGTAGCAGCGGTGCTCTGAGTCATTAACTTACAAAATCTAGGAGGGTCCGGAAGAACATTTTGAAATATAACCCTTTAAATAAAGACTACTGGTGAGATTTGTGAAAAAATAAATTGACAGATTGAGACTTACAAAAAATGTCACAATGCAGAAACGTATTTGTTGAATCTAATTTATTTTTAAATACCGCTGCTTATATACTGCTGGTTTGGAGTCAGTGGGTCACATGACATTGAAGATATCGAAAAAACTGCAGTTATTTAGTATGAATATATTTGTGCTCAGTAATTTAATGACGGTCCCTAAATCAGTGTCCAGTGATTCAGCTGGAGGCTCTGGGAGGTGAGCTGACCGTCCTCCTGCTGCTAACACTGGGTGAACCTCAGTAAAGTCACAGCTGGGACCACAAACAGAAACCACTGTCTTTCATTTCAGCTTTTTTCCAGTTACGATAACCCTTGAATGAGATGAAAACAGTCCTTGGAGCATCGGGAGGGAAAAATGCCTACAAGCAAAACAGTGCGCTGCATGTTTGGATTGCGAGTCTTCTAACCAGGTGAGATTTGTACCAGTGGCTGCAGAAGATTCTCCTGCTCCTGGAGGGACTCAGGGAAACTCTCTTGCTTTGGCTGCACTGGCACCTCACACCTGGACATGGATACGTCTAGAAGATGGAGGGAGGAAACATTAAAACTGCATTACATCTCAACTCATTATAGAATATAACTAGTAAAAACACAATCAATGTAGAACCATCATTGATTAGTTATAACCATCAGACTGTGTTAACACACACTAACATTTTAGCCTGGGAGAGTATTTTTAGGTTCATTTATTTAATTTGGGAATTTAAGCTGAGCAATAGAACTAAAATACATTGTACACAGAATATTAAAACTCTGTCCCCATCTCATCACACTTTCACTTACAAGTTTCCACAATTATTCATATTCAAGCAAACATGAATATGTATATTTATTTGAAGAAGTCCCTTTTGCATTTAAGCACTTTTTCCTAAATGCACCTTAATGTTCTGATCAAAATGTCCGTTTTTGTCACGTGTTGTTCTTATTGATATGTAACTTAGTTTACTACACAGCAACAATGTCCACACCATGTGGAGCAGCTGGACTAGAGATGGTTGGTGATGCTCAGCACTCTGCTTTCCCTTTCAGTGTCTGAGCCCTGCACGTTATCTTGTCTCTCTCTTTCTCCTCCTCATCTCGGTGTTGCTCTCCCTCCTCGTATCTTCATCGCTGTGGTGTTCTCCCTCCTCCTCCTCTCCCTGGTCGCCTTTCTCTCTCTCCTTCCACCTCATCTCCTCCTTCTACCTTGCTCACTTCATATGCTACCTTTCCTCTTCATTTCTGGAAGATTCAAAGTAACTTTACCGTGTTTTCCTTGACAGACGTTGAATCAATATTAGCTTTTGTAGCCTAACGTTAGCTTACTTTACACAGAAGTGACGTCAGACCTAGCTAACATTACATGTATAGTTAGCGAAATAACGTTCTTCAACCTGATTTTTATCATCTTAAATCAGCATCGCAGCTATACTAGCACTGTGCTTTGATATTATTTCATTTCTTGATAGATAGTTCATCAGTTTTTACCTCTTTCCTCCCGTGTCTCCTTTCCTCGCGACTCCTGCTCTTCGCTTCGCGCCACTCAGTTTTCCAAACGAAGCGTCTCTTGCTCTGACGTCATCTTGTGCTGCATTCAGGGCAGTCGGACATTGGAGATTCGCGCTCGTAGATGTCAACTTGGCCATAACTTTTCATTGGATTCGTTGCTGCCAACTGGGGAGGCAAGGCTTTCTTTTAGATGCCACCCCGGTAGATGTGAGCCCGCGCGGTGATCTGATCAGCCTGATGATGAATCGTAGTATTGATAAATTGATGAAAGAAACAAAAAGAACATCATGGATTCTCATGGCGGACGCACTGGCGTCAGAGAGCGCGCTGCGGGAGGCTGCCGCTCCTAGCAACAAGAGAGTTCAGACTTGTTACTGATTTACTAAGACAGGTGTGTCACCTTTAACACCTGAGACACATGTTTATATATCTGTAACAGATGTGTTTCATCAGGAGGTTTAAAGATGTTATTAATATAAAATATAATCTGTCATAAAGAGGAACATGTGATCAGCTGTTTAACATCATCACATCGATCCAGATGTGACTGTTTACTCAGTATCAATATCTTTTATTTTCTTTCTTTTTATGGTTTATTATCTTTATTAATAAAGTGCTGCAGCCTGCTGGGCGACATTGTGTGTGTTATTCTCTATAACATGGTGTTAAAATGTCACCCAGACACACAGAATCTGATCTCAGGTAAATATACTAAAGTATATTCAGCACTTTCAGATTATTTGTATGAATATAAGAGTTGTTTTTAATGTGATTGTTCATCAAATACATGAATTTAAAAAGTGCTGATTCAGCTCTGAGGCAGCATGTAATGTGTTATGTAACTAAAACAGTGTTTTCAATAAATGAAGTGGAGTAAAAAGCACATATTTGCAGAAATCCTCCAGTAAAGTACAAATAGCTCAGAAGTGTTCTGAGGTCCAGCAGTGGAAACGTTGTCAGAGGTAATAATCCTGCTGTGCTCATGTCGCCCTCTGGTGGTTGTTTACCAGAACATCAGTGATGAACTCTGATTGTCTGACAGGAATCTTCATCTGATATCTTATAATCTGTTCTTCATGTGTTTCTGTGAAGAAAACATGGTCCTGCAGCTGAAACACTCTGATGAAGTGAAGATGACACAGTTCCACATTAAAGACATGACGTTGGACTCAAAATAAATTAAAATATGAAAGAATGTCCATTTATTCATTGATTAAATCATCTTTTTATTTTAAAAGCTTAAAGCAATAATTAGTAAACATGTGTATATATATATATATATATTTCACTTTTGGTGTGTATTGCCATCGAAGCTTTGGTCTTAAATTTCATATAAAGTGGCATTAAAAGGTATTAAAGAGTGTTAAATGTGACATGTTTCTATCTGCAGACACTCTGTAAAGGTAATGATACATGTTGTTACTGCAGAGACTTGCTGTCACTACATCTGAGGTTGTATTTACACTTTACTGTCAGAGTTCAAAGGATCTAAACCACATGTTTCAGTCCAAACCACCATGTGACATCACTCTGACATCACTATGACATCACTGATCAATAGTCATCAATAGTGAGTGTGTAGACTGTGTGTGAGAGTCAGAGTGAAGAAGAAGCTGACGAAGTGTCCTCCTGTCTTCATCCGTCCTCCATCAGCTCCTTCACCTCCATTTAGTCTCTGATCCAAAGTCACATCAGATCAATAATCAAAGATTGACCAACAGACCGATCAAACAGATTGATCAGCCATCAGAGGAGTCGGATCAGTGGAGCTGCTTCTGTTCCTCATATCCTCTGTTTCAACTTTGATCTGAATTCTCCCTACAGAGGAGACAGAGGACAGTTAGACAGAGACAAGCAGCCCATCAGAGACAAGCAGCCAACCAGAAACAAGCAGCCAACCAGAGACAAGCAGCCAACCAGAGACAAGGAACTGACCAGAGACAAGCAGCCGACCAGAGACAACCAACCAACCACAGACAATCAGCCAACCAGAGACAATCAACCAACCAGAGACAAGCAGCCAATCAGAGACAAGCAGCCAACCAGAGACAAGCAGCCAACCAGAGACAAGCAGCCGACCAGAGACAACCAACCAGCCAGAGACAAGCAGCCAACCAGAGACAACCTACCAACCAGAGACAATCAGCCAACCAGAGACAATCAGCCAACCAGAGACAAGCAACCAACCACAGACAAGCAGCCAGACACGAGCAGCCAACCAGAGACGAGCAACCAACCAGTCACAAGCAGCCAACCACAGACAATCAGCCAACCAGAGACAAGCAGCCAATCAGAGACAAGCAGCCAACCAGAAACAAGCAGCCAACCAGAGACAATCAACCAACCAGAAACAAGCAGCCAACCAGAGACAAGCAGCCAACCAGAGACAAGGAACTGACCAGAGACAAGCAGCCGACCAGAGACAACCAACCAACCAGAGACAAGCAGCCAACCAGAGACAAGCAACCAACCAGAGACAAGCAGCCAACCAGAGAAAATCAGCCAACCAGAGAGAAACAGCCAATCACAGACAGACACACAGACCTCTGTTCTGTATCTTCATACTGACCTTTGACTTTGAGCTCCACTGTTTTCTCTCTCAGGACGTCTCCATCCTTGTAGACTTCACACCTATATCTTCCTGTGTCTGTCTCTTTGGGGTGTTTCAGGGTCAGACTGAGGTCTCCAGTCTTCAGCAGGTCTTTCTTCATCTCTGTTCGGTCTTTGTAAACCTGGTCCTGATTCTCAGGCTGGTCAGATCTGTTCTCATACAGGTGGACTGTCCTGATTGAGGGTTCATAGCAGACCCACTCCACTGTAGCGTCCTCAGGCAGATCAGGTGTAGTTTTGAAGGACAGCTGGACAGACTCCTCCCCCTCCTCCACCTCCACCTGACAGACTGAGAGGAAACAAAGCACAACATTAGCTGTTCAGACAGCAGCAGAAGTTTTGATTACAAAGTAGTAGAGAAAGCTGAAGGACAGAACCAGATGAGAGCAGCAGGTAACAGGGGACAGAAACACAGGAAGTAAAACCAGGTTTTCAAGGTGTTGGACATGATCAGAGTCCTGATGGTGTTGTGATGTTTTGTCCCTGTGGTCTTCACAGTAATGTCTCATCTCAGTGTTCAACTGCTGTTTGTTGCTTCTCTTTGTCACTTTCACATTTCTGGACGTCACATTTAACATTTTCTTTGATCAACTTCTTCAACAGGAAGTGAAGATTTGTTGAATCAGCTGAGAACTGATCATCAATCAATAACTGATACAAACTATTAAAGCTGCATTTCTTTGTTCTCAGTGATGAAAAGATTTGTTGTTTCTTTCAGCTCGTTCCTTCAACTTTCTTCTGGATCAAATAAAAACATCACGGCAGGATGCGCTGAACCAGTCAGAGAACTCTGCAGCACTGCGCGAAGTGTCTGGTGCGAGCCGATGAAGAAAGTTTTATTCACAGCGGCAGTTCTGGATCCCAGAAGTTTGGACTTTATTTTACCTGCAGCTGTGTTTTCTGGACTCTTGCTTCTCCTTTTTTGTTGATTGCTCCGTCTTGTGCGTCCTTGAGAGTGTGAGTAACAAGTTATTATTCTGTTACTGTTCTTAATTCTATCCTCAGTGTTATTTGGCAGTTTAAATTATAGCACTGTACTGTGCTTGTGCATTGGTCAAATGATGCCTGATAATATTGTTATGTTGATTAATGGTGTATGCTGTGGCTTCAGGTTTTTTTAGTTATGTCACGGCAGTGTAGTGAGAGTGCCGATGTGGCCATTAAGGGATCGTTGCACACTTATTTGTTTCACCCTCTGTGCACACTATGCCAGTGACATAGATATGGGCCTTTCTGAGCTAAGAAGTTGCTTTTTGTTGACAGCCCCTTAAATTTATATAATTTTATAAACCCTCAAATCCTGTCATTTATTCATCCCCTTTTCTGTTTCACTGCATAACTTTATTTTGCATTGTCTAATTCATGTCAGTCTGTTTCTGTGTATTATTAAAATTGCATAATGATTAATATGCACATTTCTGTTTATTTCTTTCTTTATTGTAGTAACCACACACACAGACAATATCAGCAAAGGAGTTTATTCTGCAATAAGTGAGGGGCATCTCAATGAGAGTGTGTGTGAATTGGATTCATTAACCCATCAACATCATTCCTGTTCTTACCGGACAACCTGTGGAGAGTGCAGATAAATTCTTGAGATCAGTGCCTTCTGATTTATTCATCTATTAATGATAGGTCCCAAGTTTGGTCTTCAGTTAGCCAACACCTATTTTATACAGTCACGTCTAAAAAACAGCTCGTCATCAACAACACAACAGAACACGTGTTTATAACACCACACACTGGAAAACTTTACACATCTTTCATCATTCTGTAATAATTGAAATTATTTTTAAACGAGCTTTCAACATTTTTACAAACATGAAAACAGCATCATCATCCACAGCTGTCTCTGTTCTGTTTCTTCTGCTCAGATACACCAACATCTTTGTCCTCCACACAATGAAATTAAGAAGCTGCCATTTGTCTTTATTTCTCTGAGAGGACCTGTAGCCCAGAATGAACTTCTGCTTCAAACAATCTCCCCAAATAGTCTGAAAACATGTTCCAACATGACAAACAGAGGCAGCAGTCGACAACACTCCATGAAACAATGAGAAACAGTCTCAGGATGAGACAACATGGACAGACAGGACTCACATCAGAGTTAATGACAGAGACAAACACAACACATGACAGCTGATGTCATAAAGTGGACCATACTAAATTGTTGGTGATGAGAACTCGACCTCTGTAGGACATTTTTGTTTTAATCCACTTCCACCTTGCTAGACGACCTTTAACATTCTCCCAGTTATGAAGAACAAATGAAGGATCACCTAAAAACACTCCTCAGTATTTCAGCCCCCGTCTTCCAGATCAACCCTCCAGGCACACTGTGCTTCTTCTCCACTCCACCAACACTGAGAGCTTCTCAGTATCTGTTAGACTAAATCTTATTTTTATAAAGAGAAGAAATAAATCTGACTAGAATGCACCAGTAATAGGAACACACTGAAAAGAACAAGGTAACATGATATCTTTAAATTAAGTTGTCTTGTTTGAATAGGCCAGAAATTAAACTGCAGCCTAATGGTAGGTCTATTTTCTGACATAATTTAACAGAATGACATGTTTACTTTAATTGAACTCTGCCTCATTGATCACCACGATCTTAAAGTTGGAATTATTGCCAACTCAGTTCTTGGCTTTCTTTTAACCCTCTGAAAATGATGGTGGATCATCTGGCATTAACATTAACAGTTTTTAGCAATTTTGGGTGCAAATTCAGGAGGCTCA
This sequence comes from Sparus aurata, assembly GCF_900880675.1. Taxonomy (NCBI): domain Eukaryota; kingdom Metazoa; phylum Chordata; class Actinopteri; order Spariformes; family Sparidae; genus Sparus; species Sparus aurata. Next base: position 3,165,517 of record NC_044196.1, on the reverse strand, counting down.
TCGAAAAATCTCGAAAGATGATTAGATGGATTACATGCATGGCAGCATGCGGTAAGGAACATTTTACTATCTTTCAACAGGCTCACCAATTATTAAATTAAAAATATCCATATCTAACCATTGGGCTGCTCCAACAAGGGCTCTGGTACGATCGATCACAGACTTCACTTATCCTGTGTGAATGTGCCGCACGAAACAAAGACATGGTGGGATAATTTCTAAATCACTTGAAGTCCCCAGGTAATACTACTCCCATGTGAATAGGGCTTTAGAAATAAAAAATAAAGTGAAAAACAACATTTTTATTTCGGGCCTTTCGAGGGCCCCCTCCCCCACTGGACCCTGGTAATCAGTCCCAGTTTACCCAGTTCGACGCCCCTCAGCTGGTTCTCAGAGTTCCTCCACTTCAGACTCCAGAGCTTTTAGTGAACTGATCAGGTCTTTGTGAAATTCTCAGTGTCCTGCTGACATAGTTTCCTAATCTGGACGTTTCCAAAATCCCACCACTGTTGTAAAGACACAAACTCAGATTTAATACTTTGTTGTTTCTTTGCAGTTTTTATCCTCCAGTCAGGCCGTGTTAAAATGCCAACAGGCACTGTTGGTTTACATGTTATAAAAACAGAAGCTGTCACAAGTGAGTGATCAGAGAAGCCAACAGGGCTGATAACACAACTTTTAAACACATTAAAATGATGTTTAAAACAATAAAGCGATCCAGCCTGGCCACAGACAGTGAGTTATGTTCAGGTGTGTCCAGGTGTTTTGTCTCTCCACACATCACACAACTCCTGAGCCTCCATGAGGTGAAGCAGACGAGTGTGAGAGGCAGCGTGAGGCTCTGCATGGTTCCTGTCTGACCTGCTGTCCTCAGTACTGTTACAACCTCCACCCATAAATACATATTCGTCATTATTACATTTATCAATCACTTCATTTAAAACATGTAGAAACACCACTCTCTCCACTCCCACAGCCGGAGCATCGATATTAATAAACACCATCTTTACGTCTTCACACACTGCTCTCACTTTTAACAGACGGCCTTTAATAACTTCTTCACTTTCTGCAGACTGAGGAAGAAAGTTTGTGGAAACAACAAGTCCAGCCCCACAACTGTTACTGGTTTGTGACTGAAGAAGGTTTCAGCAGTCCACTCTGTCCTCCAGTCAGTCTGGTTATCAGCAGTACTGTGTGTCTCTGTACCAAAATAACATCCAGCTTGTTGAGAGAACACAGCTTGAAAAGAGACGCCCTTTTCCCATCAGCCCTTGCTCCATTTATATTCAAGCTGCCTGTTCTTATGTCTCCCATAGCAGAGAAACAAGGTGTAAAACAATAAAGAGTGAACAAAGCAGACAAAAGAAGAAGTAACTATTTGACTAATTCATCCAAAACATTTCATCCTCTCAGAAGACACATAAACAGTATAATCAAAATCCTCCACTGTGAACTTCAACATCCAGTTGAACTCCTCAGTGTTGTTCAGAACCATGAAGACCTGCCTTCTGAAGGAGACAACATGTCTCAGGTGTGGAGGTTTACAGCCCAGAGGAATCAGTTTGACTGGAGACATTAACTGTCCGTGTCTCTCCAGTTCTCTCTGCAACATTTCACTACTAATGAACGGAGGAACTCTGGACAGAATGATGTTTCTGGCTGGATGAACCAGCGGTACCACCTGAACAAAGGTGTCCTGGATCACCACACCTCGTTCAACAACCGTGCTCACTTTATCAATACTGTCCAGAAAAATAACTACTCTATTTTTCTCTCTATGACTTTATACCATCATAACCGACTATTTCTCTGATTGCTGAACTGCAATCCGCCACAGAGCAATTAACAGTCGGACAGAGTTTGACTCTGTGTCTGTGTGTGAGCGTCTCCAGCTGAGGCCGGGAGATACTGATCCACTAAAACTACAGCACAGAATACTACTGCAGTAATAAGTCTAAGAAACAAACACACAATAACCAAACAAAAGACAGAAACACACTCGCTCGCTGAAATGTCCACAGAGACAGAGAGAGAGATAGAACTGACCTTTGACCTTCAGCACCACTTGTTTCTCCATCAGGTTGCGTCCCTCCCTGTTGTAGACGGTGCAGGTGTAGGTGTTACTGTCTGTCTCTTTGGGGTATTTCAGGGTCAGACTGAGGTCTCCAGTTTTCAGCAGGTTTCTCTTCATCTCTGTTCGACCTCTGTAATCATCGTCCTGTTCTTCAGGCTGGTCAGAACCGTTCTGATACACATGGACCTTCCCGTAGTATCCGTACCTCCACTCAACTTTAGCGTCTTTAGGCAGGTGAACTGTGGTTTTGCAGGGCAGCTGGACAGACTCCGCCCCTGAATCCACCTCCACCTGGTAGACTGGAAGGACAACACACATCAGCTGAACAGACAGCAGCAGGAACTGTGATGGTAACATGAACTCACTGTCTCATCCTTCTCTTACAATCCCAGACCTCACTGTCTCATCCTTCTCTTATAATCCCAGACCTCACTGTCTCATCCTTCTCTTATAATCCAGACCTCACTGTTGACAGTCTGTCTCAACATTCAGGGAGCTACCAGAGTAAAGATGCTGCCCAGGTGCATGATGGGTAGTGTAGTAGTAGTGACATACCTGACATGAAATAATGCCTAAAATGTACTAAAATAGATCCAACAAGTCCAACAGCGAGGAGAACCAGGAGAACCAGGAGAGCTGTGGCCCAGGATGGGAATCGTTCTGTGGGAACCAGAAACATAAAGAACATGACCTCTGACCTCTGATCTGTATCTACAGGAGGTTTTAGGGTTAGTTGCTGACCTTTGACCTGCAGCTGTACGTTCGTCACTCTCCGTTCTCTCTGTCTCCCCCTAATGAACCCTCTGACAGTGCAGGTGTAGGAGCCGCTGTCAGAGAGGTGGAGTTTTGTCAGATTGAGGCTGAGGTCTCCAGTTTCCAGAGCGTCAGTCTTCATGGATGTTCGGCCGCTGTAAAGCTGGTTTTGGTCTTTAAGTTCGTCACCTTCCTGCTGACGCTGGTGGACGGTTGAAGGATTGAGATCGTAGCGGCTCCACAACACTGACGGCTCGTCCAGTTCAAAAGTCAGGAAGTCACAGGGCAGCAGGACAAACAGGTCCCAGTCATCCACCTCCACAGCTGAGGCATGTTGGGAAACTGTGAGGTCACACAGACAGAGAGGATCAATGACAGCAGCCTTATTTCATGTCATGAGTGAATGTGGCCCTCTGCAGTGTGTGCAGTCTATAAACTGTGCTGCTAAAGCTCAACTCAGACTCTGTGTGAATGAAGGCCAACATTTACATCCACATGTGACGCTGCTGTCAGCAAAGCATCATTATTACGTTTGTGAACAGAAGCCATCAGAATGTGAGCGAGCTGCAGGGATCTAATCCTGAAGAACAGAAGTGAGGACAGTGTGACTGTACAGTCTTCTACATTCATCAGGGTTTAAAGACACAGTGAACATCTGCTGCCTTTAATCTGTTCTTCATGTGTTTCTGTGAAGAAAACATGGTCCTGCAGCTGAAACACACTGATGAAGTGAAGATGACACAGATCCACATTAAAGACATGACGTTGGACCGAGGTGACGATCAGATCAGAGGGAGGAAGGTTATCTTACCGTGCACGAGGATCACAAACACCACAAACATCTTCATCTTCCTGTCACAACTACAACAAGCACAAAGTCCTCTTTACTGAGCTTCACTTCAGAAACACATGGAGGACATCAGTTCACAGCCAGTCGTCACTTTGCTGCTGCTGACCGTCCACTGATACCAGGACTGGACTGGACTTTCTCTTTGAGCTCTTTTTATGTAAATCACCTGTTGGAAAGAGAACAAACAGGTCCAACAAGTCTTGTTTTGATACGTTTGTGGATATTATCTTTTATATCTCACACAGACTGTGTGTGTGTGTGTGTGTGCGTGGGTGTGTGTGTTTGAGAAGCCTTCAGTTTAAAACAAAATTGACTAATGGACGATCAGTATTCCCTTTGATGTAAATACTGATTAATTCCTCTGTTAAGGGAGTCTGGTGACTCTCTGGGTGACAGACTGTTGTTGACCCGTCGGCCGTTGTCAGTTCAGAGTTGAGCTCCAGAGTTTGTTAAACCAGCTCCCTGGAATAAAGTCCAGACCACCACAGATCACTTCTGAGGAAAGAGGAGGAGCTTCAGTTTCCTCACAGTTTTCAGAGCTGTTGGTCCAGTTTGTGTGAGCATGAAGCAGCGTCAGACATTAAACAAGTGGAAACAGTTATAAACAAGGAAATGAAAAAACTAAAAACATGGTTTGACTGGAATAAATTATCATTAAATGTAAGTAAGACTAAGTTCATGTTGTTTGGAAAATGCACATGGAACACAAAGGTGCGAATAGAATTAGATGGGGTTGAAATTGAAAGGGTGCATGAAAAAAGATTTCTTGGGGTTTTAGTAGATGACAGACTGAGTTGGAAACCACACATCAAACATGTTCAGTCCAAAGTTTCAAGAAGCATTGCAGTCATACACAAAGCAAAACAATTACTGGATCATAATTCCCTTCGCACACTGTACTGTTCACTGGTCTTGCCATATATACATTACTGCGCTGAGATTTGGGGAAACACTTATAAAACTTCATTACGGTCACTTACTATCCTGCAGAAAAGAGCAATAAGGACTATTCACAAGGTCAGCTACTTGGAACATACAAATCCACTTTTTATACAATCAAAACTACTGAAATTCACTGACATTGTATCTTACCAAACAGCAATTATCATGTACAAGGCAAAAAAACAGACAATTACCAGAAAATATACAAAATTTATTTAGAAATCAGGGGGGAGGTTATCAATTAAGAGGGGAACATAATTTTAAAAGATTAAACAGACGAACAACCTTGAAACGTTTCTGTATATCTATTTCTGGTGTCAAGCTATGGAACAACCTAAGTGAGGAACTCAAGCAAAGTCCAAATATCAACCAGTTCAAGAAAATGTACAAACACATGTTATTTAGCAGGTACAATGGATAATGGTATTAATGATTATTGGTGATTATCACTTATTAATTGATGTGGCATGGTGATGAGAGGCAGAGTGTGTGTGTGTGTGTGTGTGTGTAGGTTTGTGTGTTTTTGTGTGTATGTATATGTATATGTACAAGCATGTATATGTGGGTGGAATGTGTGTATGTAGATATATATATATATATATATTAATTTCATTTAGACAAAGGGGTGAGAGCCAACAAGCTATGCTTCTTCTCACTCCTTTTCGAATATGTTATTTGTTTTACTTTTTATCATTATTATTTTGCTTCCTCAAAATCTTCATTTCCATATTATGTTGTGTAAATAATTTGTTAAATAGCAATCAGGAAGCCGTGTTCCATTTTGCATATTTGGAATAAAAACAAACAAAAAAAGACTGACGGACAGGAAGCTGAACCTTCAGTCCTGGTGATTCTCTGTACAAGAACCAAACGTCTTCATCAATCTGCAGAGTGTTGTGAAACTTCAGCTCGCTTGACTGTTTAGATGAGATGAAGAAGACTCAGAGACAACGATGACTTACATTGAGATAGCTGGAAGTTAGTATGGAACATGATCGTGGAGGATCAACACAACATCACATCTGTGACATGTTTCAGCAATCTGAATTTGGCACTTCTATGACAGTAAACCAGCACCATTATAATCCTTTAGCACTGAGCATGTCTCATCCTCCCTACGAGAAGGTGACTTCACCAACAGGAAGTGTTTTGATTAACAAATTATAAACAGCCAGAACTGAATGAGGAACTTGATTTTGCTGCTTTTTGTCAACACTGAGTTGCTCTGTTGTCGATGTTGTCGCTACCATCTGCTGGAGCTTTTGTGAACTACACCCTTTGTCGATCACAAATCAGCATCAGGTGGAAGATTCCTGTTGATGGGTCACAACAATAAAAGGGCTTTTTGTTCCATGAGATCTTTTTGACTCTCTGATGGAGACTTGATGACAAACACTTCAGAGTTTTTAGTCTTTAAGGTTTAACATGTCCATGCTGTGACAATAAAGTTTTTTATTTTAACAGAGTTTTTCTGTGATTTTTATGTCTACGTGTGTCATGAAGACTTCACACTTTTTAATGTTTTGTTCAGTTCGGACTGGAGTAGAAGAACCTGACATCTCTGTGGTGCGATCGAACATGACACCCCTTCAGCACCAAACTAACAAATTAGTTTCAATGGATCATTTGTGTGGACTTTGTCCCGTACGGTTGCTGCAACAGGCCATAAAACTGAGGAAAGTGTGACTGCACAGTCTTCTACACTCAACACAAACATCAACACAACACTAAACACATTTTTCTTGAGTTAAACTCAAAGATTTAAGACTTTTTTATGCACACAAGAATGATTTCTCTCAGCAGCAGTTTGTTAAAATGTGTGTTAGTGAGCTCGTCTTCTCTGCCAAGATAATCCACCCACCTGACAGGTGTGTCATTAAACAGCAGGATTATTACACAGGTGCTCTTTGGACTGGTCACAATAAAAGGCCACTCTGAAATGTGCAGTCTGATTCCCTTCAGCTGACGGGAACAGCTCTGCTGGACATTCCTGCAGCCAACATGTCTCTTTCATTGTGCTGAGAGATGAAACATCTTAGAGTGACCTTTGATTGTGAGCAGTCCAAACAACACCTGTGCAATAAATCCTGCATTTATATTTGTACTGAGTGTTCATTCATCAGGGTTTAAAGACACAGTGAACATCTGCAGGTGACTAGATAGCCTGCTAGTGATGGTATGGACTCTACCAGCCTAGTTAATGTGGTTAGTCAGGGACGTAGTTCAGAAAACCAGACTGATAGCTGAGTTTATAACATTGAGACTGTCACCTTCCTCACCACTCTCTCACTGAATCATCCTCTAAATGTGTAAATCACAATAATCTAATGTTGATCTCCTCTGTCAGTGAGGAAATGTCTCAGCAAGCAGCGTCTTTGAAATAACTTCCAAATTACCAAAATAATGAGCTCAAGATGTCTGAAAGAAATCACCCCAACATAATGTAGCAATGATATTCTGCTAATGAGACAACAAGACAATATACGTTACTTCACTGAACATCAGAAGTTCATCAGGATCCAGTTGGAGTTCATCATGTAAAACTGAGAGAAACGACAAAACATTGCTTTGTCACTAACACCTCCTACATTTACAGACCTGAAGTGAACCATGACCCTCAAGTCTCAACTAACTATACTAAAGTATATTCAACCCTTTTCAGATTATTTGTACGAATATGACGGATGTTTTTAATCAGATTGTTCATCAAATAAATTAATTTCAAAAAGTGCTGATTCAGCTCTGATGTAGAATGTAATCTAAATGTAAATGTAGAATGTAAACTAAAACAATATTCTTAATAATTGTTGTTGTTGTGGAGTAAAAAGTACATATTTGCAGAAGTAAAGTACAAATAGCTCAGAAGTGTACTGAGGTTTAGCAGTGGAAACGTTGTCAGAGGTAATAATCCTGCTGTGCTCATGTCGCCTTCTGGTGGTTGTTTACTAGAACATCTGTGATTAAAGTGAAACTTGCGCCAAAATGCAACCAAGGCTTTATTCTTGATTGAATATGAGTCAAACCTTTGTGTAAAAGCATAATTACAACAAAAGAGGAACTTTTAAGATTTACCGTATTTTCGTTTTCTGCTCAAACTCATTTTCAATGGGAGTGCTACGGGCACTTTTACGATAGCATCTAAATCTCTATTTTTAAAACAGTAAGAAGGCTCGACACAACATGAAACTTTGCTCGTAGTATCACCAGGGTCTCTACACATGAACACGAGCATTGAGAACATTGTTTGTGTACACAGAGTTTACTAAAAAGAAGGTTTTTGAACAACTCACGTTAGCAGTAGCTTGTTCCGCTCTCCGTAATCATGGCAGTCGAGTGTATGTGGTTCACTTGAGCTACTTCTATTATGCTGGGAATCAATTTGGATATTAATTGATTATTGATTATCAGTTAAATTTTTATTGTTAATTAATGAAACGTGGGTTACTGTGATTCATTAAAGAACAAGGGGCACCACTCTGAAGTCAGTGATCAATAATCAAATGATGTGCTTCTAGTCTCATAGCCTGAAGTTTATAAAGAATTGTTTATTATGAAAATATCAATAATTAGATGAGGTGGAAGGTGTAAATCAGAGCACTGACCGTCTCAACCAGCTGTTATTATAATATAGGAATGTGCAAATTAATCACAGATGCTGCTCAGTTATCATCGACAGTGTTTATTAAGTTTTCTCCGAAACACAAACCACATACTTTAACAAACAACAGTTCTCTACAACTAGCACCACAAAAACATGAGCAAAGCCAAAACCAACATATAAATGGAGATATGGGTGTGTGTATGTGTGTGTGTGCATGCGTTGGGTGGCAGAAAGTCCCTTGTAAAAACTACTGAACGTGGCTTGAGACTTGTTATGATTCCGATTCTGCTGAATCGGATACCTGGAATTAAAAAATAGTGGCAATGAGTGTATCAACCAAAGGTGATCACTTCACGAGCATGCAAAATCTGAACAAAGATGGCAGTTACGTAGTCTTTGGCTTCATGTGCAGTTTGTTTCAGGACGATTGGGAGCTTTCGTTCTCGGTCAGCCGATGAATTTGCACAAACCAGCCCACAGATTATTCTGAGCGGCTGTGAGACGTATGAGGCTCATCAAAATTTTTGACGTTTAAATTCTCAGCAAAAATCTATAAGATCTTCTATATTAGCATGAAGTACACCTGCTCACTCTCTATATCTCGTCATGGTTACCCTGCACTCATCTCTGATCTCTCCCATCAATCTACTGATTTTATCTTACTTTAAAAGTGTGGTCAGAATTTTTCTGGTGGATTTTGGTGCCCCACTCTGCCCCTGCACGTGAGGTGAATTTGGAGGGATAATAGCCACAGTTCCAGAAAAAGTAGTCAGGCTACTGAGAGGATTCTGCTTCTGAAGTCAATAAAAGGGGTTATCAACACACAGATCTGTTGTTATAACGGGATTATTAACTGTAAGTCTCCTACAGATCGCTCACAGCATTACGTGTGTGTGTTACCCTGGATGTGTATGTAAGTGTGTGAGTGTGTGTGTGTAGAAGTTAGTAAAAGGAAAGAAGCTAAGCGAGCGCTTAGCAGACAACAAAGTATAACACAACAATTACGTGGTACACAGTGGCCATCTCTCCCTCAACCAGCGGCCGGCAATTGGACCGAGGTTTGTTTATCCGTCCGCTGATCGAGCCGGAATACGACATACCATGATCACACACGGTGGCTAGACTACACAAGCTATCCACGAGTGGATCAGCATGAATGAGCTACTGAGCTTAATAACACAGTTAGCATACAGTACAGTCAAACATAAGTGGAGGTCCCTTCACAGCAAATATAAGCACAACAAAAACACGCTTTATACCATCTGTTACTCCCCATACAAAAGCCTCTTACTTTGGTCACTCATTGCGACTAGCGTGTCCCGTCTGACTCGAAACTCCAACTCGTTTTGGAAGCGACTGCAGGATCAGCTGTGAAGTCCAACAGCTGATGAAGACCGGCTGCTATCACACAGTGGGACCAATCAGATGGAAGGACCGGACCTCGGTGGTTCCGTTTCCTCCTGAAGATAATTTCTTCCTTCTGCAGGCGGTGAAGAACAACTGGGCTGTGCAGTGTTCCTCTCTGGATTCAAAATGATAATTAAAGCTGCAAGCAGCGTTGAACGGGCCCTCGCAGTCCGCGCGTGTCGGGCATGCTGCCGTCGCTGCCTGCTGCCGTCGGGGCATGCTCAAGCAATACCTTCAGCTGAGGAAGTCGTTGCTTTATAATTCGGTGGCCTGCTATTGCCGTAGTGAAATAATGTACGCTGAAACAGTGTTCACTGCACAGATATGGAAGTTCCATCTTAAGGAGGGTACACACTACAGGATAATCGGGGTGTTTTTTGTCCCGATTTCCCGCTTACGATCAAAGCCAGCAAAGGAACGTTCATCTGATGTTTGCAAAGGACATCGTGTCTGATTTTATTGTGGCGTGGGGTGCGTTAAGAGTGATTTTGGCCGGTCAGATCTGCTCGGAAGGCGTCGGAAGGAGAGATCGTAAATAATGAACATGTTTAATATTTGCGACCAGAAATCCTGTAATGTGTGGGGTGTTCTGAGTGGAGCTGAGCACGCACAGCGTGTGATGTCACGTGGACTGGACAAACAGCCAATCAAGACGCGAGCTGAGTCAGCTGTGTTTCTCCGTCAGCCTTTTATTTACCTTTTGCCATGGTTACCCGCAGTACCAGGGGCCAGAGCGCACAGCGCTGCTCTCGAAGCTATCTGTAATACTTGTGACAATTTTTACTCACCTCCAACTTGCGCTGTAACGCATAGAGCCCACACTCTCGCCGTCTCCATGACTTTTTCAGCCAGTAATAGGCCTAAAACAACCACCACTGCATCTTCCGGCTCATCTGCCATGCCATGTTTGTTTACACTGAGGTCATGTTTGACCAAGCAAGATTTGTAATACTGAGCGTAAAGAACCTGATACTCTGCTGAAGAATCGGTTAGTGTGTGGTGTGCACTACGGAGAACACCACACACTATAAGATCAGCAAAGAGAGATCGTGTGCGATCTGTCTCTCGTTATCATCAAGTGTGTGGTCTCCTAATCTGTGAAGTTTTGAAAAATCCTGTGTGTACCCGCCTTTACTCTGTTTGCTCTTGGGAGTCTGTGTGCCACCACTCTGTCACACACACTGGTTTACTTGGATGATCTTGAAAAAAATCCAGAGAATCCAGCCAGGTCAGAGAAGAACTGTTTAACTGATGGGATGGGAGATCTCACCTGCTGCATGATAAAAGCTGAAGAAGAAGAAATTGCAGCTCATGGAGGAGTTGCTGTTGTGCTTTTCCCTGTGGGGCTTTAGCAGCCTAAAGTGTAAGTCCCACCTCTGAAATAAGACCATCAGCTGAAAGCCAACAAGATTTCCTACATTTCTATGTATATATTGTCCGTCTTCCATCTGCTCTCCACTGTAGCAATGATGTCATGCACTCTAGCTCACGCAATACACACCCATCATAAAATCAGAAGACGGCCTAAAAATCCTTAAAACTAAAACTGTGATGGTTTGAAAACCGTACGAGATTTTTAAAAACTGAATACATGCCCAATAGTTTGAGGTCTTCTGACTCTTTAAAAGTTAGAATGGTGTGTCTAGCTCAAAGTATGAGGGACAAGGAAAGGTTGAAGTTCGATGAGATTCTAAGAGGATTTGAAGATTTCCCCATTTACTTTCCATTCAAAATAATTACACTGCGACCAGAGCACCATCTATTGGCCGATTTGCACCAAATTTTACACAAATCCTCATCAGGCCATATCACACAATGATGAACATTCATGTGATAATCAGACAGCATTTTGTAAAGATATGCAAGATTGTCTGTTTTCAACACAATATGCAGGAATTTGTCATTTCATATTTCGGGCAGTTTATGGACTATCAAAATTCTTTTGATAATTTTTTGTCAAGAGGGTCTACAGATGCTACATGCAAAGTTTGGTGCAAATTGGTCAAATCGTCTAGGAAGAGTTCAAAAAAGTAGGTTTTTCATTGTTTGCAAATTTGCGAATGGAAAGTTACTGCAAAAGTGGGCGTGGCCTACATCAAACAATTCAGCTAAATTCAGGGAACACATATATATGAGGATTAATAATGTGGAACATATTATGTGGGAGTTATGAGTGAAAAAGTCTTTTGCGTTGAAAATAGCGCCACCTGCAGGTCATTTTCGGTGAGTGAGTCACAGGGGCCATTCTATAGCACCTCTATGAATATCATTTCCATAAGTGTTATGGTGTGGGCACAGGGCCAATTATGCAATTAAAGTGACGCCAGAGCGTCAACTACTAGTGGAACGGTAAACCCTTTGTCAGGTGTCCTCAGGAGGGCACTGACAATGAATGTACCAAGTTTCGTCTTATTCTGATGCACCGTTGTGGAGATATAAAATACATCAATTTAAAGAGCGCCACCTTGTGGTCATCGTCTAAAATTTTGCACAGGGCCTCAGGGGCTCATGGGGAAGTAGTATCCTGAGTTTCATGTCATTAGAACACACCAATGTGGAGATATGCAACACTTCCTGTTTGTAACCAAATCTGCAGGAAGTTGTTATTTAATAACTTGAGTATTGTGTGGCCTATCAAAATTCTTTTAATAACTTTTTGTCAGGAGGGTCCACAGATGCTGTGTGCTAAGTTTCGTGCAAATCGGTGAAATCGCCTGGGAGGAGATCGAAAAAGTAGGTTTTCGACATTTTGCGACGTAGCGAAAAAAAAACGGTAGGCGGAAATGGGCGTGGCCTACACCACGAGATTCAGCACGAGTTATTAGCCAAAATGCGCTTTCCTTAATAACAGCGCCACCTAGCGGTGGAAATTCAGGACGACAATAGATTGTAAAAAAAAAAGCCAGGTGTGACTTATATTCCAAGTTTGGTGAGTTTTGGGGTATGTTCAGGCAGTGAAAAATGTGATCATTTTGTGAGAAGAAAAATAATAAAAATCATTTCAATTACAATAGGGTCCTTGCAGGTTCCCTGCTCGGGCCCTAATAAAGAATATTCTAACAAAAAACGTGAGTAACAATGGGGAATCGGTGAAAGTCTAGGGGGTGGGTCAAACCTTGATTGACAGTTTTTCAGACCTTTTGGGCGTTGGCTCAGTTCCTTTGTTCTTAAATTCCTCAGGTTGATAAGGCCCTAGTAGTTAGGATTTTGATTTCCCATACAGGCCTTCTCCTTTGTTTGAGCCATGTGGCATGAAGCCCAACACTTATGTCTTCATTTATTATTTAATCATTTACCACACTCGGACCAAAGACATGTTTTTTCTCCTGTGTGGATCCTGATGTGAGCAATAATATGTTGCTGTTGGCGAAATCTTTAACCATATTCATCGCAACTGAACGGTTTCTCTCCTGTTTGAATCTTTGTGTGGGTGACAGACAATTGGACTCGAGTCATAGAGACTCGACTCGAGTCGGACTCGAGTCGCACATTTGACGACTTGCAACTCAACTCGGACTAAAGGGTAAAAACTTGAGACTCGACTTGACTTGGAAGACAATGACTTCAGACTCGACTCGACTTGAGACAAGCTGACTCGGACGACTTGTAGCATGTTGTTTTTTCATGTAGGCTATGTTTTTTTCCATGGGATATGGGATGGCAGGGCGGTCGTGAGCGTTAACGTTACGCCACTCACCAGAGCAGTCGTGAACGCCACGCTATGGGTTCACACTTTTATTGATTGATTGATTGGTGACAGGCACAAAGAGGGAACGACGTCAAACTTTATTTGCCACTTAAAGACAGCGCATGAAGCCAAGTAAGGGAGACCAAGCTAACGCTATTCGAAGTGTGTGCGCGTGCATGTGTGTGTGTTGGTGATATGTCGGTCGATAGTGTTTTGCACATTGTTGCTAATAAGACAAACAATTTCACTCACCACTGTCGCGAACGTTGATATGGGCTACTGTAGCCGATGTGACTGTATTAATAATATCCATCCATGGTAGCAAGCCCCCGTCTTCCAACACTTTATCACTTTTCAGAACATACATCCAGTCGAGACTCGTCAGCAGGGTTAATAACTTAACTAAATAACTCCCACGCAAAACCTTTATTCCTTCTCATTTAGCCTCCGATAAGTTTTTCCTCTAGCTATAGTTACATTTATTCCACTCTGTTGTTCCTTTGGAACGTAGATAAAGGACCCCATGCCAGCAAAACAAATGCACGTGGAGTAGGCACTATAGGCAGCTAAATTTGTGCCTGATGATAAATGACATATTAAAATACTACAAAACAAAGCTTCAGAGATACAAGCAGCAGCCAGTTAACCTTGTGACTCGACTCGACTCGACTTGACATAACCTTGTGACTCGACTTGACTTGACTTGCCCACAACAGAAAAACTTGAGACTTGCTTGAGACTTGGACCAAATGACTTGCTGCTCGCTTGGGACTCGGATCGGAGGGACTCGTACAGTTGTCTGGTGGGTGATAAGATGTTCCTTTCGGATTAATCTTTTACCACATTCGCAACAACAAAATGGTTTCTCTCCTTTCTTAATCCTCTTAAAACTCCTCAGTTTTAAGTTTTTGCTTGATCTTTCACCACAGCCTTCTGACCCTCTAAGTGAAGCTTTTCTGGGACTTCTTGATATTTCTGGCTTCATTCAGCTTTTTCATGAACAGACTCAGTCCAGTGGAAACTCTCTTATTTGGTGACAATTTCATTCTATTTTCTGACTTCAGATGCACTTTACACTCCTTTTCATACATATTGAGGTCATAATTGTGGTAATTTGGAAGTAATTTCATAACAAACTTGATAAATACAAAACATCACAATTACTCGCCTGCTTACCATTAAAGTTCTGGACCTGTTTTTACACTATTTTAGTGTTTATTTTCTTTATTTTGTGACATATCTGAATATTTTGAATATTTTTGCTCCCCCAAAATAATTTGACACATTTTGACTATTACACACACACACACACACACACTCATATCCCTAACTAATGTTGAGTCGTGTATTTTACAGGTTGACAACAACTTGTAATTACTTCCAAATTATCAAAATAATGACCTCAAAATGTCTGAAAAAAATCACCCCAACAGGATTAAGTAACATATTGATAATTTTAGTGCTATATTTCTATGGGGCACCGGTTGTAAATTTGCACATGCTAAAATAAGCAACTACTTTTCGCCACATTTAGCAACAAACCATGTTTAAAAAAACACAAGATTTTTTTTTTAATGTTACTTTTGACCAGCAATATTTGTGAACTTCGTGATATTAAGTTCTCTTGTAAAAATATAATTTCAATGTTAAATCTAATGTTAAATATTCTCTGTCTCTTTGGGGTCTTTCAGGGTCAGACTGAGGATTTAAAAACTTGCAACACAGAATCTGCAAAGAAATAAATTAAACAAATAAAATAAATAAAAAAGAGTTTGAACTGGCTGGAAGCAGGTGGCTTGAAATTACAAATAGCTCCTTTAAACACAAACATCGTCTTCAGGAAGTGCAGATGTGCTCAGTGGAATCTACCAGTAAGAGTCTGACATCATTACAGACATGGTTCCCACACAGAGAGACCGTTCTGTTAAATAATAAGATCTGTTTTGTTACCAAAAGTTGGAGAGAAGAGTTTGGAGTTTACCACGAGGATTTCCAAAGTCATGTCTCAATATTTAACTGGTTCTGAGGATCAAAAGGTGACCTCTCACCAGATTTCAGAGTGAGACTTCTTGAACAGGACTTGTGTTTCTGGATACAAAACTAATCTTATTATTTAACAAAATGGTCTCTGTAGGAATATTTCTGTCAGACTCTGAGAATAACAACCTCAGCCTGTCAGAGACAAAAACACTTGTAGTGGACTGAAGTTTGACGGTCGGAGTTGCCCATAAGGATCATGTTGCAGTTGTGTCATGGCTGCCAGCTGAGGAGATCAACTGGACGGATCCAAAACATTCATGAAGTATAAATCATTTGCATATCAAACATGTAAATATAGTTCCAGGTTAAAAAGATCCAGAATTCCCTTAAACTTCACAAAAGCTCAGACAAGTAAACTCTCCTTACAGAAAAACACTCTGTACTGTGTCCGCTAACAAATCATTGAATAAACACCAGAAAGACATTCTGTTGTTTGTGAATTCTTTATTAGACAAACTGTCGACACAATACTGGTGTCACGAATAGGACGCTCACTGATCTGACAACAGACACACAGAGTCCCTGAAACCTCTGCTGTAAAGACAGGATAGAAGAAGAGTTCAGAGATCTGAGGACGGGATCGAATCATTACAGTGTTTGTTGATTAAACAAAGACAGATAAACTTCATTCACAGGTGTCTTTCAGCTCAGAGGAATCTTCAGAATTACAAATGCTTGAACACAAGAAAGTCATTTGCTTGTTTGTGAATTTAATATGGGATGAACTGTCTCCACAACAGGACTCTGATTTACATCCAAACACAATTTCAACATGTTTAAATTGAACACATTCAGTTTCCTCAACAACACAAACACTGAACAAAACACAAAATAACCATGAGAACATTTAACATTTGACTCACACAGTTTTGGTTGAACACTTTTGGAGTCTTGTTTCAGACTTCCTGCTTTCAGTTTGGATCTAAAAATACTTTTTCAATACGCAGTAACTGGAAACATGTTTGCTTCTCGTGGTACAACAATATCCAACTTCCTAGTGTGTCAGTATTCAGACAACATATTCAACTCTACAGACACATTTGTAATTATCTTGTAGGAAAGTGCTGAACTGTGTTGTTTTCACTGGTCTCATCACAGTCTTCAGTCTGAGTCTCTGGAGTCTTCAGTCCTGTCTTCAGACTCTGGTAAATGTCTGTCTGGATCTGAGATTCTGGCTGGTTCTGGTTCTCCTCAGGCCTCCATCAGCTTCTGTTTCCATCTGTTCAGCTGAACCTCTAAGTTTGGTTGTGATGAAGCTGTGACGTGTTACAATGATCACACTTGTGTTTATTTAATGTGCCACGCTGAGTGAATGTTTTCTCACAACCACTGCAACAGAAGTATTTCTCTCCTGTGTGCACGGCCATGTGTCGGGTCATACTTCTCTTAAGTCTACATTTATTATTTAATTATTTACCACATTCAGAGCAAAGAAATTTTTTCTCTTCTGTGAATCCTGATGTGTGTGATAAGATGTACCTGGTCAGCTGAATCTTTTACCACATTCACCACAACTTTGTGATGTCTATCCTGTGTGAGTCCTGATGTGTGTGGTAGCATGTTGCTGTCGAGTAAATCTTTCACAACATTCACCACAACTAAATGGTTTCTCTCCTGTGTGAATCCTTGTGTGTCTGATAAGATTTTGCTGTAGGCTGAATCTTTTACCACATTCACCACAACTGAACGGTTTCTCTCCTGTGTGAATCTTTGTGTGTGTGATAAGCTCTTGCTTTCGGATGAATCTTTTACCACATTCAAGACAATTGAACGGTTTCTCTCCTGTGTGAATGTTTGTGTGTGTGATAAGATTTTGCTGTAGGCTGAATCTTTTACCACATTCACAACAACTGAACGGTTTCTCTCCTGTGTGAATCTTTGTGTGTGTGATAAGATCTTGCTGTCGGCTGAATCTTTTACCACATTCACGACAACAAAATATTTGTTCTCCTCTATGAATCTTTCTGTGTCTAGTAAGAACCCACTGGTAGTTGAATCTTTTACCACATTCACAACAACTAAATGTTTTCTCTCCTTTCTGAATCCTCTTACAAATCCTCAGTTTTGAGTTTTTGCTAGATCTTTCACCACAGTCAGAGGAAGTAAACTTTTCCTTGCCAGTACCACATCCTACACCACTTACAGGGACTTCAATGTTTTTCTGAGAGTTTAAAATTGACTGAGCTTCTTTGGTCTCACTCCAAACATCATCATTAACTTCAGCCTGAGGTTCAGGAGAGTCTTCAGCCTGAGGTTCTGGAGAGTCTTCAGCCTGACATTCAGGAGAGTCTACAGCCTGAGGTTCAGGAGAGTCTTTTGTCTCAGGTTCAGGAGAGTCTTCAGCCTGAGGTTCAGGAGAGTCTTCAGCCTCAGGTCTAGGAGAGTCTTTTGTTTCAGGATCTGGAGAGTCTCCTGTCCTCTCTTTAGTCTCTGATTGTAAATGTCTATCTGGAACTGAGTTCCTGGCTGGTTCTGGTCCACCACAGTCCTCTCCGTCAGCTTCTGTTTTCATCTGTTCAGTTTGTCTTTGATGAAGCTGTGAGGACTGAGGTTTCTCTTCATCATCATCTTCATGCTTCACAGGAACAAGAGTGAATGTGAAGTCAGTGATATCAGCTTCATCCTGATTGGTCCACAGTTCCTCCTGTTCATCTTTAATGTGTGGGGGTTCTGGGTCCTGCTGGTCCAGACTGGAGCTCCACTCCTGCTGCTCGGGAGAAACCTTCTTCTGACCAAACAATAGCTGCTGGACATCTGCAGGACACAAGAGACAAAAAGATGGTACACTTATCTTGGTAAAAACAAAAACAAAAAAACAATACAATCACAAGTTAAATGTTGATTTTCTGCACCTACATTTTGACGCTTCATGCTCCTTGATAACCTCCCATTTCAAATTTCTTGTGCCCACAATAAAGATTTTATGCTTCAGTAGACTTGTAGTTCTCAAGACCGGTCTTGGTCTCAAGACCACTATTTGTGGTCTTGGTCTTGTCATGGCCTCGACAGTCTTTGGTCTTGGTCTTGTCTCGGTCTCGGGTCTCTCGGTCTCGCAATGTCTCAGACCAGCCGAATGAATGATTGCAGTTGCATCACACTGTGGATAACAACTGTGTGTCGCTGATGTTTGGACCAGTAAAGAGAACCTTTGTACCGGCTTTGTTACATTAAAAAGGAACCAGGCTGAGAGCAAGTCCTGTGTGGCCGTGCTGTCCTCCTGGACCCCAGACACAAAGAGGACACATCCACCACAGAACCACCTCAGAACCACCACAGAACCACCTCAGACACAACCCGTCACATATACAAAAGTTATATCTAATCTAATCTATTAATAAAAATGCTGATTTCCCGACAGAATATTAACTGAAAGTAGAAAAAGTAGAAAAAACAATAAAGTCCAATACAAAGAGATGTGTCTCACTCAAACAGAATCTGGACACAGTTCGGCTCTGGTTCTGAGTCAATGGGTCACATGACCCGGAAGCTATTGAACAAAGATTTGTGTCGGTGCCGACAGTGAAGAAGGAGGAGAACGAACCTGCTCTGTGTAACCGAAGCTGAGGCGTTAAAGCAGAGTCCAGTAGGTTCCGGTGTCGCTGGTTCTGCTCTGTGGACCGACACAGTTCCTCCTCGTACTCTGCTATCGTCCTTTCAAACAGCGCACATATCTCCTCAGCAGTCGCAGTCAGTCGCTGCTTCACCAACGATCTCAGAATCTGGACTTTAGACATTTTCACACAGTCACACTGTTTACAGCTAGCATGCTAAGCTAACGTGTGTATACTTGTATCTGGCGGGAGATGAGTCTGAGAGCAAACAGCACAAAGTCCATCACACACGTTCATCCAGACTGTCACTACGTCACTACCGTGGACGGCTCATCTCTAATCGATCATCAATAATCAGAAGAAAAGCGATCTGAGCGGCAGGAGAGTCCACGAGAGTCCAGGAGAGTCCGGCTGCAGAGCTCCAGTGTGGCGTCGCTTCCGGTCCTCTGACGGTTTGCTACGGCAACTCCACTGGGACAAACCTCGCAGCTGCACGTTAACCGAACCTCCTTTGTTTTTATTCTAACGTGTAAACATGTCGTTATTTTAACACAAAGAAAGGAATATCTTCATGTAAAACATTTGCCGAATGAACAAGAAGGCTCGAGTAGTTCAGAAGGTGATGTAGACAGAGTTTCACAGAGTTTATAAAGTGTCTCTTAACTCAACAACTCACTAAATTGAGACATTTTCTAAGGGAGTCTGGGGACTTTCACCAAGAAGTAACCTACATAAGTTACTTAATGAGTGTGTTTGATATGAAGAGCACAGCTACCTCTAATTCAAGCATTTCAACCTCCATATATACAGTATAATACAATACAATATAATATAATATAGTATAATATAATATAATATAATATAATATAAAAGTGACTCCAATCCATTGTCAGATTTGATCTTCATGTACATGAAGGTGTGTGAGTCTCCTTGTAGAGAAGTCAAGAAATAACAGAAGTCCACAGAAGTCTTTTGTGTTGTTGAATAATGTATAAAATAGAACAATAGAGAATAACAGAGTGATCTATTTCAGCTGAAAGGTCAGCGCTCTGCACACCAGGGCGTTCTGGGTGAGTCTGACAAAGAACTACAGAGAAAAGTCACAGTTTATAGAAAACTATGATGATTAAACAGAGCTTAGGTTTAGGTTTAAGATGCTTTGAACAGAAAGGTAACAGTTATATGTGAGGTTAAAGCAGGGGGGCAACGGCTCCTTCAGAAGTCTTACAGTGTCTGACGCTGAGATTCGATGGGTCTTAAATATTTTTGGTCACAGGGTTCGAATTACACAGTGGCTTTCATGGGAGCATTATTTTCCAGTGCGCACTGCTACTGAACATGTCACACGCACATACATGGACATGCACGGCAAAGCGATCAATTGCAGGGCCACTGCAAAAAACATTCTACTGTTACTGCTACAAACAGTTAATACTGTTAATAACATCCATCCATCCATTTTCGTCCGCTTATCTGGGGCCGGGTCGCGGGGGCAGCTGCCTGAGCAGGGACACCCAGACTTCCCTCTCCCCGGATACTGCCTCCAGCTCTTCCGGAAGGATCCCAAGGCATTCCCAGGCCAGCTGAGTGACATAGTCACACCAGCGTGTCCTGGGTCTTCCTCGGGGTCTCCTCCCGGCGGGACATGCCAGGAACACCTCCCGAGGGAGGCGTCCTGAAGGCATCCGAAACAGATGCCCGAGCCACCTCAGCTGGCTCCTCTCGATGTGGAGGAGCAGCGGCTCTACTCTGAGCTCCTCCCGGGTGACAGAGCTCTTCACCCTATCTCTAAGGGAGCGCCCTGCCACCCTGCGGAGGAAACTCATTTCGGCCGCTTGATCTTATTCTTTCGGTCATGACCCAAAGTTCATGGCCATAGGTGAGGGTCAGAACGTAGATTGACTTGTAAATCGAGAGCTTCGCCTTTCGACTCAGCTCTCTCTTCACCACGACAGACCGATACAACGACCGCATTACTGCGGCCGCTGCACTGATCCGCCTTTCAATCTCACGCTCCATCCTTCCCTCACTCGTGAACAAGACCCCAAGATACTTAAACTCCTCCACTTGAGGTAGGAACTCTCCTCCCACCTGGAGGGAGCAACTGTTAATAACATTTCAGAGCAAAAGCATTTTTTTCTAAATCACAAAATCAGCAGGGGGACAAAATCATTCTACTTCTCATACACACCCCTTCAAGAATCACATGTGGTAAAACAATAAGGCTAGCATTTGTAAAATATGTGATAGCAAACTTAAGTAACTTTAGAAATAAAGAGACTTCTTGTGTATGTATCAGAGATGGGGATTCGAGTCTGCGACTTGGACTCGAGTCACACTTAAGTCACACACACAGAGACTTCAAGACTTGACTTGGACTCGTGTTTTGGGACTCGTGAACAATCATTATGTTTTCTTTTTTAGGCGTATTAATATTTTGGAAACTCTGAACCGTACGACAAGCTTAATGTGATTCCTTCCTTTTTTTTCATGGTGACCATGGTAACCATATTACGCATCCGGTGCGCGCCTCGCGCTTCACGCAGTAATACCTTGGATGACGACTATGGCGACCGGTGGCACACCTGCAGCTGCTGCTGGTTATAAAAACTTCAAACAGGACAGCACCAACAAAAAGAGCGTTGACTGCAAAGTCTGCAGTACCCAAATCAAGGATGCTGGATCCACCACATCAGATATTATCAGGCACCTGAAAACTCAGGGAAAACTCCCGGATAGGTCAGTCACATTAGCGCATATGGACGGCTAGCTCAGCATCAGCTATGTAACGCTTGCTACAAGCTTTGTAACTGAATATTTGAATAGATGAATGAATTTTGCACTCACCGCACTTGTTTGCATTAAGTTGCATTGACATGAGATGAAAAAAAATAAGGCCGGGTAACATTAATCATCTATGTTCCGCTGCCACCATCTACTGGCTAACGTTAACCATAGAAAAATACATAGTTATACTGTCGGCTTACAGGCCGGTTACAGGTTAATAGTTAAACACGTAACATTAATGTTACAGGTTTACCAGGTTACCATGACACTGCGTTTGAGTGAGAGGATAGAGGAATGTGTCATTAGAGACCCAGTGTAATTAAACAATACAGTTGCAAAATGCTAACTTTTAACTTTTTTGTCTAACAAAAATGTTGAAATTTTACCAGCCACTCAATAGATTACCATAGTTATTTTGGCTGGTGAGTGCAGCAAACAGTACCAGCCACTTGTATGATTTACCAGTATCTGAATGGTGTTAATTTTGTGTCCAGCAGATGTCGCTCCATCCATCTCCATCCATCTTGGAGAGGCTGGTTCTTGCACACCTCAGACCCCTAGTGTGCCCATCACAGGACCCCCTACAATTTGGATATCAGCCCCATGTTGCTGTTGATGACGCACTCATTTACCTGCTGCAGGAAGCCTACTCCTCCCTGGATAGACCCAACTTCGCTGTCTGCGTCATGTTCTTCGACTTCTCCAGCGCCTTTAACTCCATCCAGCCCAAGCTGCTGAAGGCCAAACTGGAGAACATGCAGGTAGATTCTCCTCTTGTCACATGGGTCGATGACTATCTGATGGGCAGGCCACAGTATGTGAGATTACAGAACTGTGTGTCTGACCATCTGATCAGCAACATCGGCGCCCCCCAGGGAACTGTGCTGTTGCCCTCCCTCTTTACCACCTACACTGCAGATTTTAAGTACCGCACTGAGTCGTGTCATCTGCAGAAATTCTCTGATGACAACCATTGTGGGGCGTGTAGAGGATGGGAGGGAGGATGAGTACAGGGACCTGGTCTGCAATTTTGTCAAATGGTGTGAGGAGAACCACCTGCAGCTGAACGTGGCTAAGACGAAAGAGATGGTGGTGGACTTCAGGAGGAACAAGCCCCCGCCCTCTCCAGTCTGCATTGGTGGGACAGATATCAACATTGTGGACTCTTACAAATACCTGGGTGTGGTGCTGGACGATAAACTGGAGTGGACCGCAAACACGGAGGCAGTCTACAAGAAGGGCCTGAGCCGGCTTTACTTCCTGAGGAGGCTCAGGTCCTTTAATGTCTGCAACCGGATGCTCCAGATGTTTTATCAGTCTGTTGTCACGAGCACCATTTTCTTCGCTGTGGTGTCCTGGGGTGCGGGCATCAAAGCAAAAGACGCAAACAGACCAAACAAACTCATAAAAAAGGCAGGGTCTGTTGTTGGCTCTAAGCTTGTCACCCTGGAGGAGGTGATGGAGCAAAGGATGCTGGAAAAACTGCTGGTGATCATGGACAATGTCTCACATCCCCTCCACGAAACCCTGGACAAGCTTAAGAGCAGCTTCAGCAGCAGACTCACTCAACCTCGCTGCCTTAAAGAACGGCACAGAAAATCATTCCTACCTGGTGCCATCAGACTCTACAACGCTTAACAGCAACGCTCAGGCAATACACTCACATAATTTAAGTGACTTATTACTTAAATCTTACCACTGTAATCAAAAATGCACCTTTCTCTCTTTATCTTACACCTTCAAATCCACTTGGTTCCATTTTGCTCAGTATTTAATATCTAATATGATTTAATATTTATCTGGAACTGCTAAGCATCTTATGTATATTGTATATTGTATTTGTATATAGTGTTTTTAACAGCGGTATTGTACTCTTATTGTTTTTTTGTATTTCTGATTGTATTATACCGCTGCTACGATGACCTAATTTCCCCTCGGGGATAAATAAAGTTATCTATCTATCTATAACTGAGATTGGATGATTAGTTATTATTGCAAGACTAATAATGTTAGATTTACAAGATTAAAAGATTACTTTATTTGTCACAAGTAACAGAGTAACAGGCAGTGAAATGTCTTCTGGTTACTCCTGAACTGGCGTTATAAATAGAATAAATAAGATGAATATGAATAAAATCAAACTAATATGAATTTAAATCTGTAATAATCTTATGTGAATTGGGACACCCTAGGAAGCCTAAAAAGCATAATCAGAAATAAAAGATTGATATATAGCCTGCATCATTCGTTTCGATCCAGTTCTTCTCTCAGAACATGTGGTTCCTGATGTGTTTTAGTACACATAAAAATGTTAGCTTTATCGTCCAGATCTTGTTACTGGAATTCACAGTCTAATTTTTCCATGTTGTTCATCTACAGGTTTTCTGAATTCAACAGAGCAAAAAAAAGTGCAGAGGGACAGAGCAGCCTTGACTCTTTCTTAACAAAACCAGGTGTGCAGATACACAGCCAGGGCCATCCAAGGCTGTATATCTATATTTCTTAGATATAGCTGTGCAGTATTCTTAGTAGACCGGATAGCAACAGATGACAAAAGGGTCATGACAACCAGAAGAGACATAAGATTTTTATTTTTTAGAGACTTGAGACTTGACTTGGACTCGTGACCAAAGACTTCAGACTTGACTTGGACTTGCAAAAAAAGACTTGTGAACATCTCTATAATATATTATAATTAGTTCCAAAAACGGAGCAGCTTTAACAATTGTATTTGTAAAACACGAACAGGACACATGCAGAAGCACAATTTCTCACTCAGAACTGAGATTAATTTTCTTTCTCAACTCTTACGGAAAAAATGTGTATAAGAACTCAACCACGCATGGAGCTGCGCTGTTGAAGACTTTTATGGGATTTACAGAGCCCTGCTGGTGTCAGGTATCAACATTATCATCTGATCTTTGTGAATTTAAACTAATGAGAAGAGTTCTTGAATCAAAATGATCTCACTCGGACATTTGTTTTTACATGGGAGGACTTTGCTTAAAGTAGGGAGGCACATATAGAAACATTCTCTCTCTCTCCCTCTCTCTCATGCCTGCAGTGATCAGATTTGACATGCCAACACCACAGAACTGTGGTATTTTAGACAATTCTCTATTTATGCAAAATCTTTGGATATTATAGATACCCCCTTTAATTAGCTTGGCCTATACATTTCTCTTTGAGTAGCCTATAAAGTAACAGAAGGCAGCAGGGACAACTGCCACAGGGGACCAGCCATCTCTGTCAGGCGGGGGGTTAAAGGGAAGAACTATGGAAATATAGGAGTTGGACCCAAACGCAGATAATCAGGGGACAAGAGGCAGCAATGAGGGGAACGAAAGGCGAGCTTTAATAAAACTAAAGCTGAAGTACAAAAACAAAAAGGAGCAAGACCAAAAACGAGACAAAAGCAAAGTAGCAACCAAGAGAGCTAAACAAAGTGCAAACAAAAGGACAAAGTACAAAATCAAAAATGCAGATCGCAAAAACTCAAAATCCAACACATACCATGAGACACGAAAGGAGGCAAGGCAGGAACATGGACAGGTGCATGAACAGACACTGGCAGAGACAATGAACGGACAAGGAGTGCAGGGGATTCACAGACTAAATACATAGACTAATGACCAGACAAGGAACAGGTGAGGAGAGAGGAGCCCAGGTGAGGTAACGAGAGGGAGGAGCATGGAGGACAAAACACTGACAGACAGAGGGAGACAGACTGCAACTAGGAAAATACACAGGAGAACTTAAAGGACACATGACACAAGAGGGCATGGAAAATCAAAACATGAGACACAAGACACACAACACATGAATACAGAGACATAAAACCAGAGTCATGACAATCTCATTTCATCTTTAATTTTTTCTTCTAGCTGGGTGAAAGTCACATAAAGCACAGCTAATCATAACTCTACATTACGTTAATTAATCGCTGTTGTTCATATAGCAGTGTTCGTGAGTCAGACACCGACTCACAGAGTTACTCCCGGCCGGTCAGTGCGCAGCCGAGCCCGGCCATTGCGGCGGCGACGGCAGCAGCAGTCACACCAAGGACCAACAGCTGAGGAGCGGTGGAGCTGAGGGGCAGGCTCCGATCCTTCCCGCCAGACTTACCGTTTTTGGTAGTTGTTGGTTGTTCGGCCATTTAAAACAATAGGTTTACCCAGTAGGTGATTTGTTAATTTTTAACAAGGGGAATGGCCCAATGGGAGCACCACCCTGCCCTGACACACCTATGTACACCTCCCAATGGACATTGCAGGACGCCTTATCCATAACATTTCATTTCCAATTCTACAATTCCATTTTATCCTGTTATCTTCCTTCTCTCCATACTACAACTGTCTTTTTATAACTGTATTAAAGTAATGAGTGAATACACCTTTAAATTGTATGCGTTAGACTTGAGTTTATTCCAGCTGATTTATAAGGATTTACAACCTTATATTTTAAAAGTATAAAGCAGAAAAACATGCTTGGGGTAATTAAAAACTGACGTAATGACATGTTTGTCCAACAGAGTGCTTTTCAATTGGGATAAAATAGCTGGTGTCAGGAAATGTCACAGCTACCTCACTAATGGTTAAACTACAAACCAGCACAAAAATGACAATTGGTAACATAACACAAGCCACCAAGTTCTGAACAGACACACTTAAAATGCAAACAAAAAGTGACAGTTTAGTTTTAGAACATTGATAGCAAACATTTATTGACCTGGTCATTATTTCGTTTTTATACAATTGGGAGTCTACACATGGTGTTTTATTTTGAAAATTGACCAGATGCTCTATGCCTTTCCTGTGTCTTCTGGTGGCACGATCTGCTCTGTGCAGCTTGTTGCAGCTTCCGTCAAAAATAAACCGGGCAGCCGGCTCGCAAAGCATCCGTGCCTGGCTTGACTTAACTGTGCGTCGGAGCTGATCGCGGCTGCTTCTGATTTGTAACACACTATCTGCTACTAGTGGATGGAGACTGATATCAGGTTAACAAGGGGGATGCTTTTTGATAATTTTGCTAACAAGGGGGACGGCATCCCTCCTCATCACTGATGAATAGTCATCAATAGTGAGGGTGTAGACTGTGTGTGAGAGTCAGAGTGAAGAAGAAGCTGACGAAGCGTCCTTGTGTCTTCATCCGTCCTCTATCAGCTCCTTCACCTCCATTTAGTCTCTGATCCAAATTCACATCAGATCAATAATCAAAGATTGACCAACAGATCAAACAGATTCATGAAGCTTTAGAAGAGTCAGCTCAGTGGAGCTGCTTCTGTTCCTGATGTCCTCTGTTTCATCTTTGATGTTTGAGTTCTCCCTGCAGAGGAGACAGAGGAAAGTTAGACAAAGATAAGCAGCCAATCAGAGACAAGCAGCCAATCAGAGACAAGCAGCCAACCAGAGACAGACACACAGACCTCAGTTCTGTATCTTCATACTGACCTTTGACTTTGAGCTTCACTGTTTCATTCTCAGGGTGTCTCCGTTCTTGTTGATGACTCCTGAGGTGTCTGCACACTTACACATTCAGAGCTAATCTTTAATAGTGATACTTGTTTTCTTTTACTGTGAGGTAAGAGAGATGGTCGATGGGAAGTTTACATATCTAGGGGCCTCGGAGCCATTAAACAGCTCTCTGTGTGTAAGTTAAAGGTTAGCTGGAGGACAGATTCATATGGAGCAATAAAACTGCATTTACCTCTTATGACAGTTGTTTAGAGTTGATTTAAGATATACATTTAGCTATCAGTATGAAGAGACCATCTAGTCCATTTCAGGCTATGAGTTCCAAGAAGTGACCTCAGCAGAAGTTAGATAATGTACAGGAGGAAGTAGACTAACTTCTCTTTTTCTACTATTGGATAAATGGACCCTCAATCCACCACAATGACCAATTGTAAGAAGCGGGATGATGCAAGGAATAAGACTTTAAAAAGGCCCGCACAAGCGGAGAAGGGTGTGGTATTTTTTAGTTTTCCAATATCGAGGGTGATAGGAATTCTGTTAGAGCAGAGGGCAAAGCATTGGGCAGAACTTTGTCATAAATTTGAGAAAACCGGGTAACGGCCGTGCCTGGACAGACGCTGGCATTGAGATCTGTTTTCAATAAAGATTGCTCTAACATTCCACCAGCCTGGCTTCCGAAGACTCATTTTCAACATACTATACACCGACACCGTTGATGAAAAAAGCCCAGAAACTACACTCCACAGCAGTATGTTCCAGTGTCTGTCTCTTTGGGGTATTTCAGGGTCAGACTGAGGTCTCCAGTCTTCAGCAGGTCTTTCTTCATCTCTGTTCTGTCTTTGTAATCCTGGTGCTGTTCTTCAGGCTGGTCAGATCTGTTCTCATACAGGTGGACTGTCCTGTATGAGGGTTCAAAAGAGATCCACTCCACTGTAGCATCCTCAGGCAGGTCAGGTGTAGTTCTGAAGGGCAGCTGGACAGACTCCTCCCCCTCCTCCACCTCCACCTGACAGACTGAGAGGAAACAAAGCACAACATCAGCTGTACAGACAGCAGCAGCAGTTTTGAATAACTTTACTGACTGATTACAAAGTAGTAGAGAAAGCTGAAGGACAGAACCAGATGAGAGCAGCAGGTAACAGGGGACAGAAACACAGGAAGTAAGACCAGGTTTTCAAGGTGTTGGACATGATCAGAGTCCTGATGGTGTTGTGATGTTTTGTCCCTGTGGTCTTCACAGTAATGTCTCATCTCAGTGTTCAACTGCTGTTTGTTGCTTCTCTTTGTCACTTTCACATTTCTGGACGTCAAATTTAACATTTTCTTTGATCAACTTCTTCAACAGGAAGTGAAGATTTGTTGAATCAGCTGAGAACTGATCATCAATCAATAACTGATACAAACTATTAAAGCTGCATTTCTTTGTCATAGGTGATGAAAAGATTTGTTGTTTCAGCCTTCAGCTCCACTTGTTTCTCCATCAGGATGTGTCCCTCCCTGTTGTAGACGGTGCAGGTGTAGGTGTTACTGTCTCTCTCTGTGAGGTATCTCAGGGTCAGACTGAGGTCTCCAGTATTCAGCAGTTTTCTCTTCATCTCTGTTCGACCTCTGTAATCTCTGTGCTGTTGTTCAGGCTGTTCAGAACTGTTCTCATACACATGGACCATGTTGTCTCTGTCCCTCCACTCCAATTTTGCATCTTCAGGTGAACTGTGGTTTTGCAGGGCAGCTGGACAGACTCCGCTCTTGAATCCACCTCCACCTGGTAGACTGAGAGGACAACAAACCCCAACATTAGTCTTGCTATTTTAAGAGAACTATCAAGCCAGAGATGTTTTGCGTTGTTTTTATCTCCATTTTTTTGTTCAAGTCGCAAGTGATTGGTCAACTACATCATGTGTAGTGGCGACTGTATATCCGCACTAAGCAGGAGGGGGAGAGGCTACAGAGAGAGAGAGAGAGAGCCCTGGCCGACGCTGAGCTGGTGCAGAATCCTCTGAAGGAAAAGCCACGTACCCTGACATCAGAGTTGGGGCCAAGGTGCAGGTGTAGGTGCAACTGTCTCTGTTTGTGGGGCATTTCAGGGTCAGACTGAGGTCTCCAGTTTTCAGCAGGTTTCTCTTCATCTCTGTTCGACCTCTGTAATCTCTGCCCTGTTCTTCAGGCTGGTCAGAGCCGTTCTTATTTTTTAGGATGAAGTTGAAGAAAAGAACATGACGGTGGACACATGAATCAGAGAGAGAGGAGTTGATGTTTACCTAGAGGGATTTCTTTGTAAATCATGGTTGAGTATTTAACAGATTTTGTCAGATTTGATTTCTCAATGGACACAACTCACGTCTCTCTAGCTACTTCTGATAGAGATTTTTTCTTGAAGAAGACAAAAAACATCTTATTCTTTAGGATTACTTTCTTTAATGTTCTGAGACACTTAGAACAAGAAAACCATAGCCTTTGTGTTGAGGTTGTCACAGTTGCCCAAAAGGATTACATTGCAGCCATGTGGCAGCAGCCAGCTGAGGCGATCCAGTCGACTGTTCCAAAACTTTTTGCATGTACCAATCAGTTACACAACAAAACATGAAAATATAGGTAATCTGCAACAATGGTAGCAATAAGTAGTAACTCAAGTTATCAAATTAATGGCTCGGAGTGGAAGTATCTTAAAGTTTTCTGAGCATTGTATCGTTGTCAACTGGACTTGTTTCAGTTTATTGAAGATGTTTCACCTCTCATCCAAGAGGCTTCTTCAGTATTTTGGTTAAAGGAATATTCTGGTGTAAAATTAATCCATTGTCTAACACATTGGGAAACTGTGTTAGACTCCCTCTCGAGAGATCAAGCTAGCAGACCACTAATTTACGGAGTTTTATCAACCTCAGAAACAACCGCGTGACAACAATACACTGCAGTAAATGGATCCAACAATAAACCGCCACAAAAAAGCCACAAATAATGCTCAGAACAGCACCAAACTTCAGCAACAGTACAAATAGGGTCTCAGCACATAGTCCGGGGCATCTAACCTCCGCTAGCTTAGCTGGATTTCTACTGAAAAGCTGACTAAATTTACCAATCTTCTGCAGCAGCTTCCTGTTGACAGGAAGTCCCGACGACTCGATTACTGAGTGCAGTAGAGTTCCGCGGCTCAAGGATGAAAATGTATGATTATGACTCGAAAAAGCAATAAAAGTTAATATGTGCTAGCGGAGGTTAGATGCACCGGACTATGTACTATGTCTGCACTTAAACTCATTACAAATTATGAAGTCCATCACTCAGTTTTTTCAAAACCAAAAAATCCAACAATTTTTGCTCAATTGTCACCAAACTTGCTAGAGAGCATCTTCAGACTGTCCTCCACAAAACATGTTTCTCGGAATTTTGATTTATCAAAAATTAAGCCTACAGTGCATCAAAATGTATGACCGTAAACAGTACTGTAAACATATACTATCAAATTCTTGCTAAATACATTTTCTATCTTCCTGAAAAAATATATCAATATATCATCAGTCATGGTTGATGAGGTTGGTTGACAAATATCAGAATTTTACCTAAAAAACTGAATTTTTGAGAACATTTTGAATTCTGCTCTCATGTGAATAATTGCAGTCGATGCAAGCAGCATTTTTAAACATCAGTTATTCACTTATAGAGCAAATCAATCATTTTTAAAAACAAATCTGCCTGCATAACAGTGAATGGCTTACTCAATTTGTGAAGCCACTGTTGTATTGCCACTTCCCAATTAGCTCAGAGCGATAGATGACAGTCTTTGGTTCCAGAAGTTGTGACTTCAAGTCTCAAGTGGTCCAAAATGAACATTGTTGTCAAATATATATTTTTGAGATATTGTTTTATGTTGGATTATACTTGAAGGTATTTCCTTTAGTTTTGGGATTGTTTGGAGCTTTTACCTCTTTGTAAAGATATTTAATGGACTGTGGTGGAAGTTAGAACAGTGAACAAAGGTATTATGTCAGATGTGTTCACATAAAGTGTAATAATGCCACCATCCACCTTATACCATTGTTTTGTATTGCTGGGTGAATAGACAGGAACTTGTATACAGGTAGGGTAAGGACTAATACAGTATAATGCAATTATTGTAATTATCAGTACTTTTGATAACATTTTTTAAAACATTTGATTTTAACATGCTGACAGTGCAAGAGTGCAACAGAGAGATAGAGAAAAAAAATAGCATAATCTGATATCTTTCATCTGGAAAAAGGCAGTTATCTGATTATGAGAAATCTGATAAACAAATTTAGATGTTTGCCTGATAATTAGTTTATTCATTGCATGTGTACATGTTAATTTGATTTCAATCATTTTGTTTTAAGTCTAGACATGTGCAGGTGGACTCAGCTAGTGCTAAGAAAGGTCTTCTGCCTGCCTGTTGGAGAGATCGAGAGACTAAAGCCTCAAACGCTGCTTCCTGTGACGCCCACCTGTTGTATCCAGCAACATAAACAGGTGTTTTAAGCAGGTTTGACACAAGGGATGTAGCATTCAGCAGGTCGCAGGTGACTAGAGAGTAGGGCTGCAACGATTAGTCGACATAATCAATTAATAAAAATGTGTCGACGTGAAATTTTTGCGTCGATGCATCGCATTTATTATTGTTATTATTATTATCATTATCATTTTTTAAAAAAAGATTTGAGCTGGAGCAAATCGCTTTAGCATTGCTACTAGAATGCGCACCACATTGTGGCGTAGAAGAAGAAGACAGTTCTGCAGAAGCAGAGGTAGAATATGAATGATGGCGGAACATGTTAAGAAGAGCAGGAAAGCGAGACCAAAAACGTCCAAAG
This sequence comes from Sparus aurata, assembly GCF_900880675.1. Classification (NCBI taxonomy): domain Eukaryota; kingdom Metazoa; phylum Chordata; class Actinopteri; order Spariformes; family Sparidae; genus Sparus; species Sparus aurata. The sequence goes on along the minus strand of NC_044196.1, from coordinate 3,133,527 downwards.
TATGGGAACGTTTTTAAAATTAAACTGCGAAACATGTGACATGCAAGCTTTGTCAAACACAGCTGTCATTTGATGGCAGCACTACAGCCAGGCATGAGCACCTGAAACATTAGCACCCTGGAGCTGTGGTGGCATGTACGCCAGAGGGGTAAGTTCACAAGTGTTGGGTGGAAACCTCCCATCTTCAATACATGATATTAAATTTACGTGTGACTCTGTAATATCTCCAAAAAATCAAGCCTGGCCCAACTCGTGCACACTGAGTCCTAGCTCGGCCCAGCCAGACACATTAGCTGTAATTATGAGCTGACCACTTTTTCAGTAACGAGTAATGAAGCGCGTTAATATTTCCAAACCAGTAATCAGATTAAAGTCTAAACTCATCCAAGTCACTGTGCATTACTATTATTTTTGTCATTTTCCTTGATAGAAATATATATTTTTGCTTTCTTCTTGCTTCTCAGGGAGTGATGTCACCTGTGCGACAAGTCACATTTTCAGCATGAGGACAACTCACCTGTAACACCATGCGGTGAAACAAACAACAATGTGGGGAGGAGAGAGATTTGCGTTTTGTAGCTGGAAAAATAGTCAATATTTTGAGTTATTTGAAAAAAACAGGCTGGTTTAGAGAATCTAAACTCTACTCTGTGGTAGCCTACAAACCTACAAGCAAATCAAACTGAAATGGAATTGCATTTTTTTAGAAATATCATCCATTAGTGTGCAACCATAAAGTGATTTATTAAAATTCATAGTAAAAATGCAACAGATCTGGAATGACAACAAGTGCGATTGTTGTGAACTCATGTTCCCCATGTGTCATCAGACAAGAGGCCGGCTGGAGACGAGCTCTTTGAATAATGTGTACAGGCGTGGAGGGCAGCCAGTAAAATCGATTATGAAAAAGTCAAATTTGCAAATAAGAGGTTTATTTCTAACAGCAACGCTATCAGTAATAATTCATGTGTAGGATATCAAGTTAGTACAAAATAGTAATGATATAAATTGGATAAAACCCTGAATAGTAAACCTCCACTAAATGCAATAATGTATAACATAATAATTCATTTGTAATTAATTAAAAACTGTAACAATGAGTATTAATTAGTTCAAATGATATATTAAATATCCAGTTGTGTTTAGCGCTGCAACGATTTGTCGACAAAAATTGATGATAGAAATAGTCAACAATTAATTCCATTGTCGACAATTGTCGCCAGACGTGTTTTTCCAACGGAGTGAGGCATCTCGCTTTATTACAATCTCTACAATAGTGTAATGTATACAGAAATGGCGGCGTCCTACACAGCAGCTACGTGTACCAAAACTTCTAAAGTTTGGGAGCATTTTAGCCTGGATACGGCAAATAAAAAGATTACTTGCAAGGTTTGCAAAGCAGACCTTGTGTATCACTGCAATACCTCGGTGATGCACGAACATTTAAAGAGAAAGCACGTCGGACAGTTGAACGAAACAGAGTCTGACTCGCTTCGGTAAGATTCAAGTAACATTCAAGCCAATACGTTTTGTTTTTGATGTACATTGTACATTTTATACGCTTATTTTCGCAGGAAAAAATGTTTACTTGACTTTAATTTATTATTAATAAATTATTATTATTTTTTTTTTTTTATAAAACACATTTGCCTGTCCTTAAAAATGGAGAGAGGTTTATTTATTTATGGATTTATGTCTATACTGGCCGAGCACTGTGCCTAATTGGTTTTAGATAGGACATTTTTATTAACTTTTTGTATAAATCAGCAGCAGAGTTGAATAACAGATGCATTTTTCATTGAAGTACCCATCTGTCTTGTGTTTATTATCATTTGCCACATAATTAAAGCAACCTCATGCTAAATTTAGGAAAAAATTAATAACCGACTAATCGTTTCAATAGTTGGTGACTAGTCGACTATTAAAATAGTCGTTAGTTGCAGCCCTAGTTGTGTTTCAAAATATTGTGTTTTCAAATGCATGTTTCGTGGGTTTTTAATATGCTCTGCGAATATGAGGTAAAACCAAAGTCCAAACAAGCCAACAAACAGAAACAGATGCTGCCAGAATAATCGTGACTAATCGATACAATAATCAATAGATTAGTCGACCACCAAAATAATTGTTAGTTGCCGCCCTGCTGGAGAGTCTGCTAGTGTTACAGTCAGTGCTGTATGGACTCTACCAGCCTAGTTAATGTGGTCATTCAGGGACGTAGTGCAGGAAACCAGACTGATAGCTGAGTTTATAACACTGACACTGTCACCTTCCCTCACTAAATACTAAAGTATATTCAGCACATGTCAGATTATTTGTATGAATATAAGAGTTGTTTTTAATCAGATTGTTGATCAAATAAATGAATGTGAAAAAGTGCTGATTCAGCTCTGAGGCGGTGTATTGTTGTCGTGCGGTCGTTTCTGAGGTTGATAAAACTCTGTAAATTAGCAGTCTGCTAACTTGATCTCTCGAGAGGGAGTCTAACACAGTTTCACGGTGTGTTAGACCATGGATTAAATTTACACCGGAATATCCCTTTAAGGAGGCTTCTGTGTTTTGTTTCTGTTGCAGCTTTATCTAACAGCTATGATTCAAGCAATAAGTCCAATTATTTAAGGCAGAAACACTCTGAATTTAATAAACAGCTGAAGTCAATATGTTACAGTAAAACTATGACTATGAGGCCTCAAACATTCCACTGCAGTCTGTGAGGTCCCTTAGTTAAAGTCTCCTGAGTCCACAGAACGTTTTCTGGTTCAGTAGTATCCAATGAGCAGGGAGCAGAATGTGGAGGAATGCGGTCCAGCTCATTCAGCACTGGACCGACCGGCACTGCAGATTAGTCGACCACTAAAATAATTGTTAGTTGCCGCCCTGCTGGAGAGTCTGCTAGTGTTACAGTCAGTGCTGTATGGACTCTACCAGCCTAGTTAATGTGGTCTGGTTCAGTTGTATCCAATGAGCAGGGAGCAGAATGTGGAGGAATGCGGTCCAGCTCATTCAGCACTGGACCGACCGGCACCGCCAGGAGCCAACGCTGCTGATCCCCCCTCAGTGTTTGTGACCACAGTCAGCAGCAACTGTGACCTCAGAACATTCGTCTGTAAAACTTCCAGAGCATCAAAATCTAAAAGAAGAATAAGAAAAGTCCGACACTTCAGCTGGACTCGAGTCCGTCCTAAGCTGCCTTCTCCACCTCCTGGTGGCTCTTCATGTGTGTCTTCAGACAGTGGCTCTGAGTGAAGGCTCTCTCACAGATGGTGCACTCGTAAGGTCTCTCTCCGCTGTGCGTCCTCATGTGGACCGTCAGATACGTCTTGTGAGCACAAGCTTTCCCACAAACTCCGCAGACGTACGATTTGACGCCCGTGTGGATTTTCATGTGTTCAGTGAGGTTGCCTATGGGTTTGAAGCTCAGGCCGCACTCTGAGCACTGGTACGGCCTCTCCGCGGCATGGACGATCATGTGACTGTTTAGAGATTCTTTAGTTGACAGCACCTTGCCGCACTTGGTGCAGGTGATCGTCACCTTGGTGTGTCTTCTCAGGTGAACCTTCAACTCACCTCTCGTGTAGAACGTTTTGCAGCAAATGTCACAGAGAAACGCTTTGTCACGCTCTAAGTGAATTTTCTCGTGCAGTTTCAGTCTTACAGAAGTTCTGAAACGCTTCCCACAAACCTGGCAGCAGAAATATTTTATTCCCACGTGCAACAACTTGTGTCGGGACAGCGCTCGGAAGTCGGCAAAGGATTTGCCACAAACGTTGCAGCAGTAGGGCTTCTTACCTGTGTGGCTGTTGCTGTGGATCCTCAGCTGCTGTTTGAAAACAAAGGACTTATCACAGACGTCACATTTGTGCGGTTTCTCATTCACATGTTGCCACAGGTGATTTCTCAAACCAGACGAGCACGTGTATGTTTTATAGCATATTTCACATTTATACGGTCGCTCTCCGGTGTGTAGCGCGGCATGGCTACGTCGACTAGCAGCAGTTAGGAAAGACTTTCCACAGATGTCACAGCTGTGTGTCCTCAGGTGAGTTTGAAGATGACTTCTCAGCTCGTCTGCAGACTCTGAACGTTCTCCACATGCTCCACAAAGCCTCTCCGGATCGTCCATGTGAGTCCAGGAGTGTTTGATCAACATGTTCTTTGACCTGTGCAGAGCATGGCAGACTTTACAGGACAGAGCAGTGTCGCTGTTTTCAGTCGACGCCTCCTTCTGTTTCCATCTCTTTGATTTGTCTCCAGGATGTTTGACTCGCCGCTTCCTAGTCGTCTTCGATGGTCTCGGTTCAGCTTGGTCCTCACTCAGCTCCTTGTCATTCTTGTCTGGCTTCCATTCATCATCTCTGTCGTCTTCTTCCTCCACCTCCTCATCATCATCATCATCTCCATGTTCTCCTTCGCTCTCAGCAGCAGTGCAGGCAGAAGAAGAGCCACTAGAGTCCTGTGATACTCCACATTGTTGCCCGTCTTCCTCCACCTTCAATTGTTGTTGTCGTCTTGAGTTGCCGGACTTATTATCTGCTTTGTTGCTCTCCACTTTTTCAACAGGACTGTGGTCGGAACTGAAGGTAGAAAACAGACATTGTCATTTATTTAAATCTTGTAACTCAAACACTGAGCTGAACGGAGCTTGTTAACGTCTAGCTCCTGAAGACATCTTCCTCTCTGTCTGGTCTGTTCTCACCTCGCATGAGTTCTGTTATCATCTCGGCTTGTATTGGCGGTGTTCTCATCTGTTGTCTCTGGAGCAAGAAGTTGTTTTGGGCTGGTCGTCTTTGCTCTCTGCAAGAAATGACAACAGTTAAATTGCTACTCTCCAACAACTGGCTGTTCAGAGCTTTAGGGGCCACTACTAGCCAGAACTTTGCAGACCACCCACTGACACTTGGCTTGTCTGTTGGTTGGTTGGTTGGTTGTTTTGTTGGACGTTTTATTTGTTGGTTGGCTGATTTGTAGTTGGCTAGTTGTTTTGTTGGTTGGTTGTTTGTTTTGTTTGGTTAGTTGTTTTGTTGGTTGGTTGTTTTGCAGTTGGCTGTTTTGTTTGGCTAGTTGTTTTGTTGGTTGGCTGTTTTTTCATTTGTTGGTTGGTTGTTTTTGTAGGATACTATGGTATGTGGTCCTGACATGGGCAGCACCATATAAAGATAATGTAGGAGACACTGTTCACACACTACTTTGATATATATATGATTATTACTCACTGGCAATTAATATTACACTCGTTAAAGGGGCACCACCTCCGTGTTTAGTTATTGGAATAATCCGGAGGACATTATTCCACACACCTAACTGTACAAGTTGGCTTGGACAGTTAGAGTCCATTCAAAATCAATTTATTCAGTCTCAATATTCTGAAGTAGTGAATTCTTTGCACGTATCCATCGGTTCTCCATATTAAAATTAAGTTCCAGACAAAGACAAACAATTATATGTTTATTGACTAAATAATTTGGGTAAAATAAAAGACATGACAATTTTAGACGAACAACAGATAACAGAAAATGTAAAGACTGTAATTAGGAAAGTAATAAAGTCGTGTGACCGGCGGTAGATGGTAAAGTTAAAGGGTCGGGTTATAATTATTAAATATTACGGGAGTAATTTTGAATACTACGAGACCCTAATCTTAATTCTCTTAAATTCATAAGATAGAAGTTAGAACTTAGACAGAAGTCAGAACTCTGACAGAAGTCAGAACTTTAGACACCACTCATTCTCACGTGTGTGGATCCAGCTGCATGAAGACGTTCAGCCGGTTTTGTCTTGGAGTCAGGAGGCACTGAAGTTTGGTGTTCTTGAGAGTTCTGGGTTGGACTACGGCACGGCGCGTCGGTCCAGTAGCCAGAGGGAAGGCCAGTGCTCTGTTGAGGAACTCTTGGTCCAAAGGCCCAGCGGGGGTTTCCGCCTTGGGAGCGCTGGGGGCAGAGTCGGTCTCGGCTGGGAGCACACAAAGTCTCTTTCGTTGGTCTCTTTGCAAGTCTTGCAACGTTCTTCATCAGACGATCACAGTCTTGAAAAAGACTTTTGTTGATGGTTTCAAGTAGTGGTAGTCAAGTTCTGATTCTGAAACTAATTCAACTTCTTCTGAATCAGGCGGTGATACTTTAACAGTATAAAATCAAAAAAGAAAAGAATTTGTTCTATTAAAGACTTCAGGAAAAGTAAAATACTTAAAGTAGGGATTCAATTCGCTTATCTTAGAGCTTGTTGCAAAAATAAAATAAAGATTACTTTAAAAAAATAAAAATAAAAATAAAAATGAAAAACAAAGAAGAGAAGAGAAGAAGAAGAAGCAGGGGGAGAAGAGGACAGGGAGAGAAGCGTGTCCGGAGAAGAAGAGCGAGAAGAAGAGAGAGAGAAGAGCAGGAAGGGCTGCAGAGAGCAGAGGGGTCTGTTTATGACCTGCAGCAGGGGGGGCCGGCTGATAGTGTCACACCTCCTGTGATCTGAGTTGAGGCTCTCAAAAAGTTAATCTAACTATACTATTGGATTTAATGTTTTGAAATCATGTTTTAACCTTCCCAAAACTTCACCATCTTAAAAGTCGAATTTTTGCCTTCATGAAAAGATGCAACATGATAATGATCATTTGTCATTCAAGAGAATTATAACCTGATTAAGACATGGAGCACCACAGTATACAACAATGTAACCATAAAGTATACAATACACAGTAGAACCAAGGACTTACACATATTCCTTGTAGTTCCATCTTAACAAAACATATCAGACATTTAACGGGTAAATAACACAAGTATCACACAAGGAATGATGATCTTCAAGTCTCCTCCATCTTCAAAGGGGAGGGGGTTTCTGTTGACCTCAAACTTATTGAGTAATAAACTTCATTTGACTTGACAATAACATAACAAAGATCTGTTGAATGACTTCTTACTCTATTTCGGGATCCGTTCAATTTAAGAAATTGAGATGTAGTTTATTTGTTATTTAGGACTTATCTGAATTTGGGTGAGAACAGAAGACTGCAATTGGAGAAATGGTATGTCAGACCCAGGAACAACAACGGTCGTAAATAACAGTTGGACATGTGAGGAGAAGAACACACAGATTAAGTTTCCCATTAAGCCTTCCCCCACTGGAGAATGTTCCAGAGGCAGAGAAATGTAGACAAGCAAGACATCTTCAATCACCACATCTATGTTAGAAGCCAGTCCTTCTTCCTTTTGGTGTGACCAAGGAAAACTCTATGGGCTTGACCTTGTTTGACCTGAGGAACAGGGGTTCATCTTCTTTGGAGGAAGAGGGACAGACCAGATGTGCTTAGTCGTTGTAAATTACTGAGAAGATCTCTGGTGATCTGTTTATAGCAAGGTAAACAACATCCTCCCACTCTGTGTAGAGGAGAGGAATTTGTCAGGCCAGGGTATGGGGGCTTTCAGTCCCCTATGCTGGAGAGAGGAGTCAATTTGGGTTAAAGGTAATTAAGGCCGAAATGAGACCACTTTAAGATGCAGAGATAAAGGCATGTGTTCCTACATTTTGTTGGTTGGCTGTTTTGTTGGTTGGCTGTTTTTTGATTTGTTGGTTGGTTATTTTGTTGGTTGGCTGTTTTTTTGTTTTGTTGGTTTTTATGTTGGTTGGCTGTTTTTTTTATTTGTTGGCTGGCTGTTTTTTTGTTTTGTTGTTGACTGTTTTTTTGTTTTGCTGGTTGGCTGTTTTTTTGTTTTGCTGGTTGGCTGTTTTTTTGTTTTGTTGACTGTTTTTTTGTTTTGCTGGTTGGCTGTTTTTTTGTTTTGTTGGTTGGCTGTTTTGTCGTCAGTTGTTTTGTTGGTTGGTTGTTTTGTTGTTTGTTTTATTTGGTTAGTTGTTTTGTAGTTGGTTGTTTTGTTGGTAACTGGTTTATAATTACAGAAAAACTACAGAGCAGACTTCCACCATACTTGGATGGAGGACGGGTCTTGGCCCAGAACAGACCACATGAATTTTTAGTAAGGATCTTGAAAAAAAGGGGGCAGAACTTTTTCCCACCTCAACATTGCAAGATTTGTGGATTTCTCATGGACTAATGCACATTGATGAAAAACCAAACATCAGGTGTTCAGGTGTCTGGTATCTACTGGTGAGTTCAGACTGTAGTTAAGCAGTTATTTGAGGTTTCAGATTCAGAGTGAATTGGAACCATAATAGCTTGATACTGGATCAGGCTTGATGAATTAAAGGGGTCTGTTGGGTCTTGGCGGAGGTGTTCTGTCCAGGATGATATATAAATAATTGGATGTACCTTAACTCTGATATACAGCGCTGATCTTCCTTTCCCTGCGGATCTGATGGACCGCTGGATCTCCTCTGGTGTCAGTGTCTGTAGTTTCAGAGGCTTCAGTCTCCTGTTGGAGTCGACTGCAAAGACGTCAAACCCTCCTGTCAGCTGAGGAAAGGTGGACCTCAGCAGGTCCAGGAAGTCGGACTCCTGCAGTCGCCGAGGACACGTCAGGTCCTTCACCAGACACATGAGCACTGACACACAGACACAAGTTCATCACAAAGCTGAAGGGAACACACATTCTAACCTCACTTCCAAATGATAAGGACATCGTTTGGTCTTTTTATTCTCCAACACGGGTCGGTGCCCTGAGAGTTTCCTCCAGACATCCTGATGGGTTGTTTCAGGGTTCTATTGGACTCTTACTGCTTCTTTTGAGCACGTTGGAGTGGGAGTCCTTCAGCAGACCGACTCGGAGGTTTAGCGGATGTCTCCTATTGCACGCACTGCATCTTCACAGACCGACCTCTGCAAGAAAGAAATCCAACGAAGGAGGACCATTAGAGTCGTTCTGTGTGACCCAAACCTCTCTGAGTGGTGACATCACATCGTATCTGAACCTTGCTTTTGGTGTCTGATGATCCCGGTTTTTCGGGTCGTCCTGATGGAGACTGGTGCACTGTGCTGCTTCATCTCCACCCTCCTCTTCCTCAGCATGGCCTGAGAAGTCCTCCACATCTGAGCGAAACAGAAACAAAATGATTACATCTTGATTGTGCAACAACAAAGACTTCACTGCAAAAATCACCATCATCGTCAGAAGTTCTTGTACTGGAAGTACGTGTTGATTGCTCTTCGTCCTTGGGGAGTTCCTGTCCTCCAGCCTCCTCTTCCTCACACACAGGTTCCTCTGGATTAGAAATAAAGGTGTGAATCGTTCACAGTCAGCAGTTTTTGTGTAATCATGTTGTTATTGGAAGATGTTTGATTAAGTTTTAAACAAGTTTGAAGCATCATCAGGGTTTCCCCTACATGTAATTGACTGTGGCGCAACGCCATGGCAAAATAAAAGCCGCCACACCTTAAAAATTCAGGCATAAATAAATCCAGTGTTAGAAAAAGATAATATTTTACCGTCGTCTTCCATCGCAGTCTTTGATGTTAACTAGCATGTGGGATATTTAGCTTGATAATTAGCTAGATGATTAAAATGGTCACTTAGAGCAGAGTCCTGCACGGGTCTTATTTTGCAAACCTGCCCGAACCCACCATACTTAAAACCGCATCCAACCCGTTTTCCGGCAGTAGCACGAATTACATTCCGTAGCCGAGCTGACCCGCTATAAATTGATACCGACGGCCGAAGGAAAATTGGACGGAGGCAATTTTTAAAAGTGAAAGTAAGCCAGCGTTGGTAATGGGAGTTCTGGGAGGGCGCAAGCACGCATGAATGAGCTCATATGAAATATTAATGCTTATCATTTGTGTCGCTAATAATGACTGATGATAAGTGACGCCTTAAAAAATGGCAATCCTAAAACCCGACCCGCCTCTCCAGGCCTCCGACCCGATCCGCATCTGTGTCCGACACAGTACACTATTTTTCACCCGTGCAGGACTCTGACTTAGATAACTCCTCTCTTGAAACAAATAATAAAAATAATATTTCTTTGCAATAGTAGAGGAATCTTCATTACAAGCCCATGCAGGGGAGTTCATGATGGCTGTGTGAGAGCATTATAACCAGAGAAAAAAACATGAAATTCCCTAAGTAGCCTATGATATAAGTATAAATATTACAGTATGATGGACACCCCACACAGACAGGAAACTCCTCATCTGGATCAGAACCAAGAAACAGAAACAACACAGGAAGTCCAATTAGAACTAGATAATCACACCAGAATTCTGGTTAACTCAGTCAAAACTTTGCTGAAGCGAAAAATGTATCATAAAACTGATTACATGAATATTAAGAATTCTTATGTTGATTTAATTTGTCCTTTAGGTCTGAACGTCCAAAGTTACTCATCAGCAAAGCAACGCAGTAAAAAGTACCACAGAACTCAGCGAAGTGCAGCCAGCTGGAGTTTGGTGCACAGTGACAGTTACCCAATGACTACCAAAAACATTATCGGTAGCAAATGTAATCTGAAATAAATAAGTCATCATGATTTACTTCTTCATTATATTTTGAATAACACGAAACAGAAAATGTATAAGTGGATTTAAAGACGTACTGGGCTCAGATTTGTGCTCCTCAGTTCTTCCTCCAGCTGTCGGCTCACAGACAGGAAGCTCCTCATCTGGATCAGAACCAGAAACAAGACAGTGGGTTCAATTAAAACTAGATAATCACACCAGCATTCTGTTGATATGAATGACTTTATGTGTTGATGATATTTGTTCTATTAACATGACTGTGCAAAACAACTGAAGTTATCTCAAAGTAACTCAAGGAATACAAAGATGTACTCAGAGGCTCAGAGTATCTGTCCTCGTCGCTGTGAAGTTTAAAAGTGACTAAATCAGATTCAACAAGTTTAAACTCAGTAGACAGCTGTTTGAGGTGTTCATGGTGTTAAATCAGCAGATTTTTGAATGGAGTTTGGTGAACACCGTCAGTTTACCAACGACTATTGGTGATTTTTGGAGTCTCCAACAAATTTAAGCATTGATGAATTAATGTGTTCACTTTGTATAAAAATCTCAGATTAGTCATCATGGTTTAACTCAATTCTGCAGGCAGCTGGTTCAGAGGTTCGTGGTGTTAAATCAGCAGATTTTTGAATGAAGACTAGTTCACAGCGTCAGTTACCCAACAACCACTGAACAAGTTATTGGTTTTACATTTTTGGAGTCTCCAACAAGTATTGATGCATTAATGCGTTCATCACTTTTATGTTGCTTAACATGGAGCTCGTTTTAATGACTTCATATAAAAATCTCAGATTAGTCATCATGGTTTAACTTGATTCCGCAGAAAGCTGGTTCAGAGGTTCATGGTGTTAAATCAGCAGATTTTTGAATGGAGTCTGGTCGCACCTATCCTGAACAGAGTGACCTGCGGCTGCAGCAGCAGCTCCAGCTGCCTCCTCTGCAGGTCGATCACCTGCCTCAGACCCGACGCCTCCTCCTCGAACCCGGCCACGGTTCTGTCCACCACCGCGAGGATCTCCCGCGCGGCGGTGCTCAGTTTGTCCGCCACGAGCCCTCTGAGGAGCTCCGCGCGCTCCGCCGAGGACACGAACATCACGTCAACTGTCGCCATTTTCTCAGGAGAGAAAGTCTCGACACACAAACTGTGTCCCAGTTCAGGATCTGCACACCTTTGCGGTCTCACTGAATGAGTGTACTTTGGGGCGCGCGTCAACTTTTGTTAAATGGGACGGTCTACCCTTCGGACCATATCCTGGTTGCGTCACCAGATGTTTCCGCCCCTACCTGTACGTCACTATTTCTGCCGCCCAGGTCCGCGAAAGTGACAAGAAGAGTAAAGTTTGACTGTCAGATCTGTTTGAGCTTCAGGAATTCCTGATTTCCTTTTTAATCCTCCTGCTTGTGGAGGAAGAGGAGAAGCGGCTCTGGTTTATCTCCGGCTGAGAGGACCGTGGAGAGGTAAACCTACGGAAGAGGATTAGGGCCACGTGTGAATTTTTTTTTTTTAGTTCTCATTTTAAAGTCAGAATTCTGAGAAAAAAGTCAGAATTCTGAGAAAAAAGTCAGAATTCTACTTATAATTCATGAGGGAAATTTTAGGGTTTGTCTTTATTTTGTGACATATCTGAATATTGTGAATATTTTTGATCCCCAAATATCAATCAATCAATCAATCAACTTTATTTATAAAGCACTTTTCATACATGAGTATGTAGCACAAAGTGCTTTACACAGGAAACATAAAACAATAATAAAGAAAGCCCCTCCCTCCCACCCTCCGTACTATATACATGCACACATACGTACACACACATACACACACACACACACACACACACACACACACACACTTACTACAGGAAATAAGGAGACATGGCAAGGCACTGAGGATTGAGGAAACGCCACCTTTGGGGCCGTCCACACTGGGAGGAGTCACAGGCTGTGCCACGGGGGGCACCAGTGCCCAGGCCCCCCGACCCTGACAGACAACGACTGGCTGGGCCAAAGGGACCCAGGGACAGCACCCCCAGCAGCATCCCAGACACAGCTCCCAGTGTGGAGGACCCCCCTGAGGAAACTCTGGAGTTAACCCTTAAAAACTAAAAACATAAGATAGGATAAAAACCCTGACAAAAGATAATTTAAAGAAGTGAACAGTTAAAAGGATAAAATGCATAAGATAATGATAAATAAAATAAAATAGTATCGAAGATAAATAATAAAAATTAAAAAAATTAAAAATTATTTAAGATGAAAATAGTTTAAAAAAAAACAAAAAAAAAACAAGATAGGAACAACAACATAAAATACGATAGAACCACATAAGAATGGAATAAGAATTTAAAATATTAGTTATAAGCCTGATTAAAAAGGTGTGTCTTTAACCTTCCCTTAAAAATATCAACAGTCTCTGCAGACCTGAGGTTCTCCGGCAGGCTGTTCCACAAGCGGGGGCCATAGTGGCTAAATGCCGCCTCACCGTGGGTTTTAGTTCTTGGTTTTGGTAGGGATAAAAGGCCAGAGCCGGAGGACCTCAGGGTCCGCGAGGGTTGATATGGTAAAAGCAGGTCAGATAAGTAGGAGGGCGCAATGCCGTTAAGACATTTAAAAACCAGTAAAAGAACCTTAAAATCGATCCTGAAGCGCACGGGGAGCCAATGCAGTGACTCTAAAACTGGTGTAATGTGCTCCCGCCCTCTGGTCCTCGTCAGCACTCGTGCAGCTGAGTTCTGTAATAATTGGAGATTTAGAGTACTCTTTTTGGGAAGACCAGAGAGCAGGGCATTACAATAATCTAAGCGACAGGAAATAAAAGCATGCATTAGCACCTCCGTACTGGCCTGGGAGAGAAACGGGCGGACTCTGGCTATGTTCTTAAGATGATAAAAACCTATTTTTGTCATATTTCTGATATGTGGAATAAAATTCAGCTCAGAATCAAAAATCACGCCCAGATTTTTTACTGATTGTGTTGGTTTGAAATGTTGTAGTTTTGGAAAAAGTTTCTCTCTCTGGCCTTCAGGACCTATAACTAAAACCTCAGTTTTGTCCTGGTTGAGCTGTAGGAAATTCACTGCCATCCATGACTTGATGTCTACAATGCAGTTAAGAAGGGCATCAATTTGATCTGTTTCATCAGGAGACACGGCAATGTACAGTTGTGTGTCATCAGCGTAACTATGGAAGCTGATGCCGTGTCTCCTGATGACATCCCCAAGAGGAAGCATGTAAAGATTAAAAAGAAGTGGACCTAAAATTGACCCTTGGGGAACCCCACATCCAATTTCATGGGTTCCTGAGGAGCATGTATCCATACTTACATAAAAGCATCGATCTGTGAGATAGGAACAAAACCAGTTGAGGACAGTACCAGAGAGGCCGACCAGATGGCTGAGTCTGTTTAATAAAATGTGATGGTCTACTGTATCAAAAGCAGCGCTTAGATCCAGTAGAACCAACACTGTGAGCTTTTTGTTATCTAAATTCCATCTGATGTCATTTAAAATCTTTAAAAGTGCTGTCTCGGTACTGTGGTTTCTCCTAAAACCAGACTGATGTTTCTCTAAGATGTTGTTTCTGTTTAAAAAGTCATTAACTTGGTTAAAAACCAGTTTTTCTAAAATTTTACTTAAAAACGGTAAGTTGGATACAGGTCGGTAGTTGTCAAAAACGTTGGGGTCTAAGTTGCTCTTCTTAAGAAGGGGCTTCACCACTGCCATTTTGAAGGCGGTGGGAAAGACACCCATCTGAAGAGAGCAGTTCATGATGTTTAAAAACTGTTCCTCAAAGAATCCATAAAATGATTTTAAGAGTGATGTGGGAATTGGGTCTAAAGGGCAGGTTGTTGGGTTTACTTGGGAGAATACTCGACCAAGTGTCCTTGCATCAACCAGGGCAAAACTCTCCAGTGTTTCCTCAGGCAAGGACAACAGTTCAGATGTGTTAACAGATAAAACTTGATGGGATAAGAGGCAGGATCTGATGTCCTTGATTTTGGTTCTGAAGTGGTCTGCAAAGTTCTCGCAAAGATCGTCTGTGGGTGTCTTAAAAACTTTATTAGAGTTAGAAGCCGTTAAAATATTAAAAGTGGAAAAGAGGAGTCGGGGGTTATTTTTATGGTTGGTGATGAGTTGTGAGAAATGGGAAATTCGTGCCTTTCTGACTGCATTATTGTAGCTTTTGAGTTGTTGACGTAAAATCTCGTAATGAACTGTCAGTTTATTTTTCCTCCATCTTCTCTCTGCACTCCTGCATTTTCTTTTCAGTTCATTGATTTCATTGTTTTTTCTCCACGGGGGTGTAGGTTTTTTTTTTATTGTTTTTGTTAAAAGTGGAGCTACTGAGTCAAGAGTTGACTTCAGTCTACTGTTAAAATTATCAACAATAAAATTACAAGGTGCAGGTAAAATTTCAGCAGGAGTGCTCTGTAAAATCCCCATGAAATTTGCAGCCACTTCAGAAGTTATATAGCGCCTCCTCAGTGTTCTCACCGGGGCCTCCCCTTGGTTGAAACTGGTGATGTTAAAAAATACACAGTAGTGGTCAGACACAGCCAGGTCGGCAACAGAGGACACACCGATGGACAGGCCATGGGTTATGACCAGGTCCAGGGTGTGTCCTCTGTTGTGAGTCGGCTGCATGACGTGCTGCTTAAAATCAAGACAATTCAAAAGATTTAAAAACTCTCTGGATAACGGGTCCGAGGTAACATCAATGTGTATATTAAAATCACCAGTTATTAAAATCCTGCTATAAGAGGTATGGATAATTGATAACAGGTCAGAAAATTCACTGATAAAAGAAGTAGAGTGATGGGGTGGTCTATATACGTTGATGCAGAGAATCGGAGGGCTGCTAAAAGTAAAGGCATGGTGCTCAAATGACATGTAACTGTTAAATAACACTCCATTTGAGGTTAGGGAGTCGTGGGTAATCGATGCCGTCCCACCCCCTCGTCTACCCTCTCTAGTTGAAAATAAAAAATTAAAATTTGGCGGGGAAGCCTCAGTGAGAACAGCGGATGCGTCAGTGCCAAGCCATGTCTCAGTTAAAAGAAGACAGTCTAACTTATTATCTAAAATCACATCATTCATTAAAAAAGTCCTTTTTAAAAGAGAGCGAACATTAAAAAGTGCCATGTTGATGGTGACAGGTGGCTTGTTGACTGGGGATTGTTCTGGGAGTGGTCTGAGGTTATTAACGTTCACAGAATGGGTATGTCGGTGTCTGATGTGCTGATGGAGTGTAATGATTACGGGGATGGGTGAAATGTTGGTGAGACTATGAGGTCCAAGTCCGGTGTTGTGGATACGGTGATCAGAGGTGGAACTGAATGAATAGGTGGAACTGAATGAATAGAAGCTTACAGCACCTGGTATTCCCAGGCAGTCTCCCATCCAAGTACTAACCAGGCCCGACCCTGCTTAGCTTCCGAGATCGGACGAGATCGGGCGTGTTCAGAGTGGTATGGCCGTAAGCCATGACTATTATTACATATCCACATACGAACACACACACACACACACTCACACACACACACACACTTACTGATGTTAAGTAGTGTATTTTACAGGTCGAGAACTTTCATGGTCAGCAGGGGAGTAATTATGAAATCATGTAATTATTAAATGTCTTTCAAATTACTTCCAAATTACCACATTTATGACCTCAAAATGTCTAAAAGAAATCATCCCAACAGGATTAAGTAATATATTAGCCATTTTAGTGCTATATTTCTACAGGGCACCAGATGGTAAGTTGCGCATTCTAAAATAAACAGCAATTTTTCTCCACATTTAGCAACAAACCATGTTTAAACAACACATGTGCTTTTTTTAATGTTACTTTTGACCAGATTTACAGTGTTGTTAAAACTAAATAAATAAAATCTAAATCTAAATGTTAAATATTCTCTGTCTCTTTGGGGTCTTTAAGGGTCAGACTGAGGTTTTAAAAACTTGCAACACAGAATCTGCAAAGAAATGAATTAAACATATAAAATAAATAACAAAGAGAGTTTGAACTGACTGGAAGCAGGTGGCTGAAATTACAAATAGCTCCTTTAAACACAAACATTTTCTTAAAGAAGTGCAGATGTGCTCAGTGGAATCTACCAGTAAGAGTCTGACATCATTACAGACATGATTCCCACACAGAGAGACCGTTCTGTTTAATAATAAGATCTGTTTTGTTACCAAAAGTTGGAGAGAAGAGTTTGGAGTTTACCACGAGGATTTCCAAAGTCATGTCTCAATATGTAACTGATTCTGAGGATCAAAAGGTGACCTCTCACCAGATTTCAGAGAGAGACTTCTTGAACAGGACTTGTGTTTCTGCTTACAAAACATATCTCATGATTTACCAAACGGTCTCTGTAGGAATATTTTCTGTCAGACTCTGAGAATAACAACCTCAGCCTGTCAGAGACAAAAACACTTCTAGTGGACTGAAGTTTGACGGTCGGAGTTGCCCATAAGGATCATGTTGCAGTTGTGTCATGGCTGCCAGCTGAGGAGATCAACTGGACGGATCCAAAACATTCATGAAGTATATATCATTTGCATATCAAACATGTAAATATAGTTCCAGGTTAAAAAGATCAAGAATTCCCCTTAAAATTTACAAAAGCTCAGACAAGTAAACTCTCCTGACAGAAAAACACTCTGTACTGTGTCCGCTAACAAATCATTGAATAAACACCAGAAAGACATTCTGTTGCTTGTGAATTCTTTATTAGACAAACTGCTGACACAACACTGGTGTCACGAATAGGACGCTCACTGATCTGACAACAGACACACAGAGTCCCTGAAACCTCTGCTGGAAAGACAGGATAGAAGAAGAGTTCAGAGGTCTGAGGACGGGATCGAATCATCACAGTGTTTGTTGATTAAACAAAGACAGATAAACTTAATTCACAGGTGTCTTTCAGCTCAGAGGAATCTTCAGAATTAAAAATGCTTGAACACAAGAAGTCATTTGCTTGTTTGTGAATTTAATATGGGATGAACTGTCACCACAACAGGACCTCTGATTTACATCTAAACACAACTTCGACATATTTAAATAGAACACATTCAGTTTCCTCAACAACTCAAACACTGAACAAAACATGAGAATAACCATAAGAACATTTAACCCACACCGTTTCGGTTGAACACATTCTGAATCTTGTTTCAGACTTCCCACTTTCAGTTCGGATCTAAAAATACTTTTTCAATACGCAGTAACTCAAAACATGTTTATTTCTCGTCAAACAACAATATCCAACTCCCTACTGTGTCAGTATTTAGACAACATGTTCAACAGACACGTTTGTAATTATCTTGTAGGAAAGTGCTGAACAGTGTTGTTGTCACTGGTCTCATCACAGTCTTCGGTCTCAGCTGAACCTCTAAGTTTGGTTGTGATGAAGCTGTGACGTGTTACAATGATCACACTTGTGTTTATTTAATGTGCCATGCTGGGTGATTGTTTTGTAACAACCGCCACAACAGAAGTATTTCTCTCCTGTGTTCACAGCCACGTGTCGGGTCATACTTCTCTTATGTCTACATTTATTATTTAATTATTTACAAAATTCAGAGCAAAGAAATGCTTTTTCTCTTGTGTGAATCCTGATGTGTACAATAAGATTATGCTGTCAGCTGAATCTTTCACCACATTCACAACAACTTTGTGATGTCTATCCTTTGTGAGTCCTGATGTGTGTGGTAACATGTTGCTGTCGGGTAAATCTTTTACAACATTCACCACAACTAAACGGTTTCTCTCCTGTGTGAATCTTTGTGTGTGTGATAAGATTTTGCTTTCGGACAAAACTTTTACCACATTCATGACAACTGAACGGTTTCTCTCCTGTATGAATCTTCCTGTGTGTGATAAGATTTTGCTGTTGGTTGAATCTTTTACCACATTCACGACAACTGAACGGTTTCTCTCCTGTATGAATCTTCGTGTGTGTGATAAGATTTTGCTTTTGGTTGAATCTTTTACCACATTCACCACAACTAAATGGTTTCTCTCCTGTGTGAATCTTTGTGTGTCTGATAAGACTTTCCTGTCGGCTGAATCTTTTACCACATTCACGACAACTGAACGGTTTCTCTCCTGTATGAATCTTCGTGTGTGTGATAAGATTATGCTGTTGGCTGAAACTTTTACTGCATTCACGACAATTAAACGGTTTCTCTCCTGTGTGAATCTTTGTGTGTCTGATAAGATCTGGCTTTCGGACAAAACTTTTACCACATTCATGACAACTGAACGGTTTCTCTCCTGTATGAATCTTTGTGTGTGTGAAAAGATTTTGCTGTTGGCTGAATCTTTTACCACATTCAAGACAACTGAACGGTTTCTCTCCTGTGTGAATCTTTGTGTGTGTGATAAGATGTTGCTTTCGGACAAATCTTTTACCACATTCAGGACAACTAAATGGTTTCTCTCCCATGTGCATCTTTGCGTGTCTGATAAGATTTTGCTGCTGGCTAAATCTTTCACCACATTCACGACAACTAAATGGTTTCTCTCCAGTCTTAATCCTCTTAAAACTCCTCAGTTTTGAGTTTTTGCTAGATCTTTCACCACAGTCAGAGGAAGTAAACTGTTCCTCGCCAGAACCACATCCTACACCACTTACAGGGACTTCAATGTTTTTCTGAGCATTTGAACTTGACTGAAGTTCTTTGGTCTCACTCCAAACATCATCATTGTCTTTACCCTGAGGTTCAGGAGAGTCCTCTGCTTCAGGTTCAGTAGAGTCTTCAGCCTCAGGTTCAGTAGAGTCTTCAGCCTCAGGTTCAGTAGAGTCTTCTGTCTCAGGTTCAGGAGAGTCTTCAGCCTCAGGCTCAGGAGAGTCTTCTGTCTCAGGTTCAAGAGAGTCTCCTGTCCTGTCTTCAGTCTCTGATTGTAAATGTCTATCTGGAACTGAGCTCCTGGCTGGTTCTGGTCCACCACAGTCCTGTCCATCAGCTTCCATTTCCATCTGTTCAGTTTGTCTTTGATGAAGCTGCGAGGACTGAAGTTTCTCTTCATCATCATCTTCATGCTTCACAGGGACAAGAGTGAATGTGAACTCAGTGATATCAGCTTCCTCCTGATTAGTCCACAGTTCCTCCTGTTCATCTTTAATGTGTGGGGGCTCTGGGTCCTGCTGGTCCAGACTGGAGCTCCACTCCTGCTGCTTGGGATAAACCTTTTTCTGACCAAACAACAGCTGCTGGACATCTGCAGGACACAGGAGACAAAAAGACAAATGTTAGGCCGACAGAAAAAAGTTCAAATCAGGTTGATATTCAGCCAAATACTGGAGCGGACAGGTAACCCCACATTGTTCCACTGAACATCATGAGAAATGAGAAATCTTGATGAATTTAAACAGTGTGTAAGAGTAATATTGTGTTGGAAATTTACTTACTCTGTAAATAAAAAG
The DNA here is from genome assembly GCF_900880675.1 of Sparus aurata. Classification (NCBI taxonomy): domain Eukaryota; kingdom Metazoa; phylum Chordata; class Actinopteri; order Spariformes; family Sparidae; genus Sparus; species Sparus aurata. The sequence goes on along the minus strand of NC_044196.1, from coordinate 3,113,707 downwards.
AAATCAACAACAATACAATCACAAGTTTATTGTTGATTTAAAGTTCTTACTTTTGGTTTTCTGCACCGACAATTTGATGCTTCATGCTCCTTGATAACCTCCATTGTAAAATTTCTTGTGCCCACAATGAAGCTTTTATGCTGCATTCAGACAAAACACGAAGTAAATATTTGGTCTGGATTACTCACACTTCTTTGATCGCAGGGTTGTTAAATCTTAATTGTGTCTACTCGCACAACGTGAATAGAAATAGCCGTGAACACGTGGCACCCAGCCAGAGTCTGCAGCTTCCAGTGCTACCTGAAGCTAACAGGTGAACAGTTCTCAGCTGTGTAGCATCTGTCCATTTGTCTCCACTGAGTGGCAGCTTCTTAACAGGTGTGTTAAAAACAATAGATCTGTCTTGCCACATTAGTGTAAACCCAAAACAAAAAGATTCCTCTGTGATTTGACCACAATGAATAATTCAAAAGGACACCGAAATAACAGCATCATAATGCAGCATTGTAAAAAGTCTGAATTCATGCTACCTGAGGCTGGAAATTAGCCTCCAGGAGGGACAGTAGAGACTGTTGAGCCCTGATTTTCACTGAGACTTGGCTGAACTCAACCGTCCCGGACACCATTTAAATGGAGGGGCTAACATCATTCTGGGCGGTCAGGAGCTGAACTCTCAGGGGTAAAACTCAGGCTGCTGGAGTGAATATACATAAATAACTACTGGTACAAATCCCACAATAGTCTCTAGTCACTGCTCTCCCACATTAAATTCTGACTGTTATATGTCGCCCTCTCTACATACCCAGGGAACGTACTGAGATGTCATCATGGCAGTATACATTTCCCCAGTGAAGACACTGAGGAGGTCTTGAACACTCAGTACTGCTCCATCAGTGAGCTACAGTCCACACATCCTGTTGGAGAGGTCTCTGTTGCTGCAGACTTCAACCAGGCCAACATGAAGAAGGTTCTCCCTGGTTATCACCAACATGAGGACTCTGTGACTCGGGGAGTTTACACACTACACCATCAGTACACTAACATCAAGGGGGCTTTTAAAGCAGTCCGCCGCCCCACCTGGGCTCCTCTGACTGGGCATAAGTGTGTTGCAGGACTGCTTTGAATAATCAACCTCTACCTGAACTGAGCGATCAGGAATGCAAAGCAGGCCGACAGTCAAAGATCCAGAGTCACTTCCATGACTCTAGGGACACCAGACGATTGCTGCAGGGTATAAAACACATGACTACAGGCCCACTCCCCCATTGTGACAGCAACACGGACTTCCTAAATGACCTCAAGAACTACTTTGGACAGTTTGATGCACTAAATAAAACACCCACCATTAAAGCCCCCTTCACCAGGATGACCAGGTTCTCAGTCTCAATCCAGCTGATGTCCAGTGGACACTGAGGAGAGTCGACCTACAGAAAGCTGCAGGTCCTGACAATATACCTGACCATGTGCTTAAAGAGCGGACAGACCAACTGACTCGTGTCCTCACAGATGATTTAACTCCTCCCTGAGCCAGAAGATCGTTACCTCCTGCTACAAGAAGCCACCATCATCCCGGTACCAAAAAACCCACTGTCACTTAAAAACTACCGTCCTGTAGAACTCAGACCCGAGCTGGTGAAAGACCACATAGTCTCAGTGCCGCCTCCATCACTCCACCTGCTCCACTGAAGCTACCATATCCTGAGCACTACATCGCAGGGCTTGACGCTAAGCTTTTTTCCAAGTAGCACTGTGCTACCATGCGGAAAAATTTAGTATTAGTAATTTTGGTAAAAACGTCATTTTCAAACAAATAAAGAACTTATTTAGCCTAATCCTAACCCTGTAGACTAATTTTAATGTTATAACTGGCTCTTTTAAACTGGAAGAATGTCCCTGCTCCAGCAGTCAACATAGTCTGGTCTCCTGACCCGCTTGACCAGGAACTAAGCCACCTCTCTACGGCTGGACTTGGGTCATAGCTCTCCAGTGGAGGCCCCACGAGGCTGATGCGCATCAGGTCCTCTGTTGTGGACACGACCAGGCTGCTTCGTGTGGAGGTCTTAAAGCTTCACAGCTACAGTGCCCCGGCTGCCTCCCAGTGTCCAACAACGCTTGGCCAGTAGATTCGAGTTTTACTGGCCCCATGTGTAATTATAGTGGCCCAGCCACGAAAAAAATTGAAATAACTGTTTTTCTGGAAAAAAAAAGAAAAAAAAAGACTTGTTTATAAACTGAAATTGTTCCCATTTAATTGTTTGGAGAGTCTGTCCCTGCAAAATCAGTATGTTCTGGCAGTGGTGGCAAAAAGTAATAGGGGTTTGCGTAATAACAAGTATTAAAATTTCAAAATTTAAATTACAACATATTTAATATTTTGAGATGTATCATTTCTCTCACTCCTATAATTATGTTATCATATTTCAGGTGATTGATTTTCTGAAAGCACTGTACAAACAGTACCATTAATTATCCCAAAGTGGAGGGATCAGTATACCTGGATCATTTTTTAAAGGCAACTATAATAACCACACCCTGACATGTAAATGTGACATCTGTCTTGATTCATTTAATTCAACTTAAAATATGGACAACTGACTGCATAATATATGAATCAGAAACAGAAATGATTTACAGCAGCTCCCATTCAAAGTCAAGAATATGCATAATAATAATAATAATAATAAACTATATATATTCTTGTCTTGCGAGTCTAATTTATTTTGAAAAAACATCAAGGAAGAAGACGTGACCACTGACACTGCACGTTTTTCTTTTTCGCCTTTTTCACGTGTTGTGCCCAGAAGGATGCCAGAGAATTCACAGAGAAGCTGGAGAAGTTTGTGACATTTTCATCCCGGATTTTTGTGAGGAGGGAATTAAACACCTGTCCCAAATAAACACCTGGTCTGTTAAGTGATTGAAACAAATAAACGCCCGGCTATTATTGGGTATTTTGCGGTAGTTCCCGCATCATCAGTACGAGCTGAACAATAAAATCTAACACTGCAAGAGAGGCGGGACTTAAGGCAGAACAGCCAATCATCAGCCGGTCAGTCCCAAAGCCGGTGTCATGTTTGAAGCAGCAACAGGAGAGGGAGGGGGAGAGGAGGCAGCTGCAGCGAGAACAGACACAGAGCGGCCGGAGAAAGTGAGAGACTGTAGAGAGGCGTTTGTGCAAAACTGCGGATAAACGGCAGAAAAAATGTGGGTGTTTACTGCTCAGTGCTCACGTAAACAGCAAAACGGTGCATGTACTACAGTTTTGTAGGAGTCGCACTGATGCGACTGAATGGAATTTTCTATTCGCACTGGAAATAATCAACTCGCAAATGCGAGCAAAACAGTCGCACTGTCGAGCCCTGCATCTGAGCCTGAGCCCACTGCTCTTCACCTTGATGACCCACGACGATTCTGAAAGGTTCAGTACAAATCACATCATAAAGTACTCGGGCCACACAACAGTGTTGGGCCTCATCCGGGTCAAAGAACAGCTGGTGTACAGAGAGGAGGTGAAGCGCCTGGTTGACTGGTGTCACCTCAACAATCTGGACCTGAATGTGGACAACACATCAGAGATCATTGTGGACTTCAGGAGGAAGCAGCTCACTCACACTCGTCTCTACATAGACGACTGGCTGCAGCTCCAGCTGCTCTGAGAACTGTAACGCCTCAGACCAGGAGGTTCTGCAGAAAGTGGTGAGACCCGGCCAGTCAATACGTGACCGCCTGGGTCAAACACCTGACCTCAGGTCAGTTCACGATGTCACTGAGTGAATGACATGTGAGCGATTGTGTCTGTTGACAGAAGTGAATCTAAAAACAGTCTTTGTAAAGTTGTAACCACAGTTTGTTTTTCTAAAATCAGAAGGATTGTTTTTGTGACTGGAAGGTGACAGAAGTGCAAAGTACCTGGATGTGTTGATCTCACCTATAGGGAGACATTTCAGGGTGGACTTTGAGTTAATGGGTCACATGACCTGGAAGCTACTGACTATAATATATCTAAAGTTATATCTAAACTAATAATGTAGCTAAAGTTATATCTAATCTATTGCTAAAAATGCTGATTTCCAAACAGAATAATAAAGGGATAGTTCGTTTTTTTTTAAGTGGGGTCATATAAAGTACATATCTATAGTCGATCTGTTTCCTACTGTAATCACTGATCAGCGCAGCTTCAGTTTGGAGAAGTAGAGAGCGCTCCAGCGCAGGCGCTCAGTTTTGTACTGCAGTGAACGGGGTCCAGCAAAAAAACGAAATTAACCACCTAAAACAAGGCTCACCTAAAATTTTTCACATCAGTTCAAGTGTACGTAAAATTCACACTGCTTTACATCGGCGTCAGACCGCGCTTTCTTTTGGCACTACATTTTCTCAACCACAGAACCCCTGTATCCCTATGCATGAGTAGAATCCGTTTTATTTTTTCCCAAATTCCGTTTTTCCCATTTTAATTTTTGGGAATTCCGTTTTTTCCGTTTTAATTTTTGTGAATCCTGATTTACTCTTATTATACTACAAAAAACAGTGTGTTTAATGTAAATGACTAAAGTGTACACAAATTAAATAGAAGTAACCTTAAATTAATTGAGGGGACAAACATATTTCCTAAATACTGTACCGTACAGTACAGTAAAGTGCATCAACAATATTTTGACTTCATCATGTCAGGGCTGCCAAGTTTCAGAAAATGACAAGAGTGAGACTTTAGCCATGCAATGTGTTCGGCAAAAATTTTTTGGCCTTTTTTAACATTGATTTGGCCTGTTTTAATGTCGATTTATTCCTTAAGACTGATGTCCTCACCTTCATGCCAGCGGCTCTCCCTGCACTGTGGCCTCCTAATGCTAGTCTTAATTAACCAGAAATTAGAAATGAAAATTGTAACAAGAATTTTGACAAAATACATTCATCAGGGTTCTAGCAGTTTTCAGTAAGTCAAATTTAAGACCTTTTTAAGACATTTTAAGACCGTAAATATTAAAATTTAAGACCTTCACGACGCATTACCAAAAAAATTTAAAATCAAATAAATTCTGAAAGAATCATTTTATTACAATGAGTTTAGTAACATAAGCAGGCAAAAAACAAACTTGCCTTCAAATGAAGTATATTTAATTTCATATAAATTAAAAAGCGCACTGCAACTTACAAATGCAAGAAAAAGAAGCACACAGTCACACTCTCTCACTCTCACACACAGGAGAATGTCGAGTGGGTTTTAAATGTCGGCGCTGTTGTGAGTAAAAGATAGTTAGAGACGCCAAGACCCGTCTTACGTTGCTTTTGATTGGTTTATATTGCGTGGTGCCCTCCGTGGTTGGTTAGATTTAGGCACAAAGGACTGATGGATTGGTCTGGGATTGGTTATCTCGGTCAGTCAATCAGAGTTACTCGAACTACGACAAGTCGAGGACCAAAGTTTATTATCATGAAAAAAATAAATATAGAGTATTGAATGGGGAAATATAAGCGTGAGAAATGTCAAGTGTGGCGTGTGGTGTGAGAATGGGTCAAATTGCGTGACTGTCACACTCAAAGCGTGACGCTTGGCAGCTCTGTCATGTCTTCATACAGTAGTATATTTTGTGTTTTTATGGGTTTCATTGAATAAAAACATGGTCAGCTCTCAGGCAGATCCAGAAAAGCCTCCCAGCCCAGGCAGAGTCAGCTAAGAGGGCTGTGGCTAATGGGGCTAGCTAGCTAACAGCAGCTACTGTTAGCAGCAGTTAGCAGTCACTCTGGTATTATATGCCGATAATATGAATCGGACAGGTGGTTAACTCTCACGCAGCGGCATTACACCTTTAATTATGATTCTCAGTTCTGCTTCTTTGCAAAACAACAGTTCACCTGACACATAAATGTCAAGTTTCTCAGCTTTTTCGCCGACGAAGACGGAGCTGTGAGCAGCCACATCGCCATGCTTGCAATGTTTTGGTTCCCCCCGTGCAGTTTTCCGCAGACAAACATTCCTCTTCCACACGAGAACAACATTTCAGTGAAATTATGTTAATTCCGCGTTGAAAAGTAGATTCCGTTTTAATCGGCCAATTCCGCGATTCCGTCCGCGATTCCGTGATCACGGAAATCATAGGGCCCTACATGAGCGCTAATGCGGAAGGATACGGAGAGTTAAGTTTCGTTTTTATCGAAAGTAAACCTCTCGTCCAGCAGCTGGGCCTCGCACCATATTCCGCCGATCGCAGATCAGCTGTTGCCCAGTTACGCTAATACGTAGGGATACGGAGGTTCTGCGGTTGAGAAAATGTAGTGCCAAAAGAAAGCGCGGTCTGACGGCGATGTAAAGCGGTTTGAATTTTAAGATTTAGGTGAGCCTTGTTTTAGGTGGTTAATTTCTCTTTTTTTTTTCTCTGGACCTGTTCAAAGCTGAGCGTCTAGCTGGAGCGGCTCTCTGCTGCTCCAAACTGAGGCTGCGCTGATCAGTGATTACGGCAGGAAACAGATCCACTATAGATATGTTCTTTATATGACCCCACTTCAAAAAACACCAACTATCCCTTTAACTTAAAGCAGAAAAAGCACTAAAGTTCAATACAAAGAGATGTGTCTCACTCAGCAAGAATCTGGACACAGTTCGGCCCTGGTTCTGAGTAAATGGGTCACATGACCCGGAAGCTATTGAACAAAGATGCAGATTTGTGTCGGTGCCGACAGTGAAGAAGGAGGAGAACGAACCTGCTCTGTGTAACCGAAGCTGAGGCGTTAAAGCAGAGTCCAGTAGGTTCCGGTGTCGCTGGTTCTGCTCTGTGGACCGACACAGTTCCTCCTCGTACTCTGCTATCGTCCTTTCAAACAGCGCACATATCTCCTCAGCAGCCGCAGTCAGTCGCTGCTTCACCAACGATCTCAGAATCTGGACTTTAGACATTTTCACACAGTCACACTGTTTACAGCTAGCATGCTAAGCTAACGTGAGTATACTTGTATCTGGCGGGAGATGAGTCTGAGAGCAAACAGCACAAAGTCCATCACACACGTTCATCCAGACTGTCACTACGTCACTACCGTGGACGGCTCGTCTCTAATCGATCATCAATAATCACAAGAAAAGCGATCTGAGCGGCGCAGTTAGAATAAAAACAAACTTTTTTATATTCGTTAAAGCTCGTTAACGTGCAGCGCGAGCCTCTGACGGTTTGCTACGGCAACTCCACTGGGACAAACCTCGCAGCTGCACGTTAACCGAACCTCCTCTGTTTTCATTCTAACGTGTAAACATGTCGTTATTTTAACACAAAGAAAGGAATATCTTCATGTAAAACGTTTGCCGAATGAACAAGAAGGCTCGAATAGTTCAGAAAGTGATGTAGACAGAGTTTCACAGAGTTTATAAAGTTTCTCTTAACTCAACAACTCACTAAACTGAGACATTTTTTAAGGGAGTTTGGGGACTTTCTCCAAGAAGTAGCCTACATAAGTTACTTAATAAGTGTGTTTGATATGAAGAGCACAGCTACCTCTAATTCAACCACTAGATTAATTTATAGGGAACTATCTACATGTGAGAGATTCTCACGAAATTGCATTTTTACATGTCTGTAAGGATTTGATAGACTAAACTACTAAAACAATCATACTTTTGTATTATATATCACACTATGGTATTGTAGGACTACTGTTGTCTTTGCATTTGATGGATTACTCTATATTTTATGACAACATTTCAACCTTAAAGTTTTTTACCGTAACGTGTCCGGGCTTTTATTTTTTATCTTAAACCCAAAATTTTCACAATACATCCCCATAATTTAATATACATATAAATACAAAAAATGGCTGGGGTTATACCCTTTAACTAGCAGAGCTACCATTTTGGGCCAACTATTTGTGAATAATTATTTTCTGGGCCAAATACATGTGTCCGGAGCATGAACAGTTCATTTCCGTAACAAAGATATTTGGCTCCATTAAAATCCCTGTGTTCCAATAAATACCGTTTTTTTTGTCCCATGATGCCTTGTGTGGAAGAGAAGTTGCAAAATGGCTACCAGGTTAGATCATCTTTCAAGTTCTTCCAGTAGATATGTTAAAAATTGGAAATATATACACCCCTTGGCACACTACTACTGTTCATTACCATAACAAGGTATATTTAAAATAGTTTTGTAGATAATCATTTTATATTCAGTGGAAAAGTAACTTTTATAGAGCCAAACTGCCAAATATTTCTGCCCAGTCATGCTAGCTATACTAATTATTGCTAGCAACATGAAACTGCCATTCACTACCGTAACGCTCTGCATTCTTTACCGTAACATATGCAAGGCTGTTACGGTAATGAAATGTAGTGTTACGGTATCTATTATAAATGTATAATCAGGGCTACAAATTTTGTGGTTCGTTTTCTAGGGGTTATACTGTACTGTAGCAGCATTCATTCTCATATCTACTAACTACCTAGCTAGCTGTAGCCATTTTAGCTAATAACATTTTTTTTTCTTTAAAAATTCATAAGAAATTTCAGGAATGGGTTACAGACCTACTTTGGTAACACTTTACAATAAGGGTCCCTTAATTAACGTTAGTTAGTACATTATTAAGCATTTATTAACTGTTTACAGATATATGAACAATCACTATTATGTATTACTTAGGATTAGGAAACACATTAATTAATGAAGCCTATTAGTAAGCAGTTAATTAATTTTTACTACTCAAAGTTAGTTAATAAATTATTAAGTAATAATAAAAGTTGAATAATGTAATCAGCTATCATCATGTATGCATTACTCGGCATTAATTAACACATTAGTTTATATATTAATGCTTAATAATGTACTAACGTTGATTAAGGGACCCTTATTGTAAAGTGTTACCATATTAGAAATACACATGTATCAAGACCAGCGGTATTCTATGATGTTGTATAGTGGTGCACCGATCCGATATTAAGATCGGATATCGGCACCGATATTGACAAAACAGCTGGATCGGGGATCGCAAAAATGAACAGATGCACGGGCCGATCCAGTTCTTTTTTCCTCTGTTGCAGCACATCCTACGTTATTCGTCAGCGTCAGTGTGTCGCATGCTGGCTGAGCTCTAGTTGTTGTTTGACCAACATTTTATTAGTTTATTCTCAGGTTCAGCTGCTATGTTTTATTTTGTATTCCTGTTTGCAGGACGTTTACTTACTCACGTCACATTTCTCCGCTGATTAGCTGTTAGCCCCCCCATCAGTTGTTAGCCTCACCGATCAGCTGTTAGCCTAGCAATGCTAACTTTCAAACCGACGTACTCAACACTCTGGGCTTTCCATCGTTGCTCCGTTCGTTGTCCCTCCACCACAACCTCAGAGTTATTCACTGCCGGGCTCCTTTGTCGCTCTCCTCTGTTGCTGCGGTCTCTCCGGTTCGCAGCGATGTTGGATGGTCGCTACTCCGCTGTTGCTGGCAGGGTCTTCAGGTGTTGGATTGGATCTCTTGGTCTCCTGCGTCGCCCCCTCTGTGTGCACGGAGCCTATATTTTGTCTTAGTTAGGAAAATAATGTTTAGTTAGGAAAGTCTGGTGCCTTTAGTCTCTTCCACATCGTATTTGGTGGTAATTCAACAACGGTATCGGATCGGTATCGGGTATCGACAGATACACAAAGTCCAGGCATCGGTATCGGGACTGAAAAAGTTGGATCGGTGCATCCCTTATGTTGTATAACAGGCGACTCATCGAATGGGGGTGAAGTTAGTTTTAGGTTGGGTATTCGGTGGATATTCACTCGGGTCCAGCCGCGACTTTACTGAGTAAACTGGATAAATGAGACACAGCTCTTTTTATTGTACTTTAGTGCTTCCTCTATTTCATATGAATATTAATATGCAGAAATTATGATTTTTTTCTTAAGAGCTTCCATGTCACGTAGCCCACTGACTTCTGAAACAGATTCTGTTTCCATTAAAAATATAAGAAAATAATGGTAAAAAAGTTCTCTAATGCTCAAGAGGTTAACATATTTTCAAACAGCAATGTCAACTTCTACACTATTTTGTCTCATGTCTTCGATTCTGATTCTGAAATTCTGAAACTGAATTTTTTTCAAAAATCTCACCAGTACTCACCATATAAAGGGTTATTTTTCAAAATTTTCTTCCCTAGAGTTGCTACGTTACCGACTCAGAGCACCGCTGCTCCAAAAAATTCTAGGGGAAACACTGTCTCCAGTTTACTAATACAATCTGCTTACTCTACAAACCAGCAGCGGGACACCGCCGCAGAATGCATGAAGGGGAAACACTGGTGTGTGTGCGTGTTTGTATGCGGGGGGCCATCCAAGAATTGTGCCCAGGGACCCCTGCCCTCTTGATCCAGGCCTGTGTGTGAGCGAGAGCAAGCACCAGGACTCCTGAGGCTCTGTTAACCAATCACTTTCACAAAGATTGGACCATATAGCCTAATTTGTGAATACTAAAAACATGGCTTCTGTGTATGAATGTTGTGTGAGGTCATTACCGTAACAAAACTTTTCATTACCAGAACAGCTTTTCATTCCTGTAACACTTGCTGTATATGTAAATATTTGGATGGGAATGAGTGATTACTTTAAATGTTATTTTTGTACAGGAACTTTGTCAAGTCTTTTCAGATTACTGAATTGACTTTTTTTTTTTATTTGTGAAATGTACACTACAGGAAAGATTTAGTGTAAAACATGTAATTTTGTTACGGTAATGAACATAATAACTAAAATTATCGTATCAATAAAAAAGATTCTGAATGTTTACACTTTGTGGCTATTCTGAACTATTAATAGAACATGCATGAAAAAAATAAAAGGTCTACCTTTCATACATATTCAGTTATCATCAATTGAAAATGTGTGACGGTAATGAGCTTATTTGGTCAATGACTCAATAAAACATTCTGAAAATGTATTAAAAAACGTGTATTGATCACTTATTTTAATTGAGCCAGTTAATTGAGACCCTGCTTGCTACTAATGAGAGAAAAAACTAGCAAAATTGACCTAAAATTGTTTTTGCAAAAGTTAGGACAGTTTCGTGAGAATCACCCTTGTACGTGTTCCATATATACTATGTAATAAATATAATATAATATAATATAATATAATATAATATAATTTAAAAGTGACTCATCAGATTTGATCTTCATGTCTGTGTACATGAAGATGTGTGAGTGTCATTATTTCACGTGTCTTTATTCAGAACAGAAAACACTTTTCTAAAGCAGTCACTAGGTGGCGGTACAACGCCTTCTCAACAGTGTCAAATTACTGTTTTTACACTCCCACTTAATTTTACAGCATTTAAGCACTTGAGCAATTTCCACAACTGAGATCAGTGTTTGACCTCAAAATAATAAATCCTTTCAAACTTGCAAGATTTGTTTTCCTTACTTCTTTTTACCTTGCTCACAGGTTCCATAACACATTGAGCAGTAAACAGTACAGTAAGCATATGAGGCAGACTTAAACAGGGTAAAGTCCAATCTCTCCTCTGAGGTACTCAAACTTTTGTCTTGTCAGTGGCTTGGTCAACATATCTGCCTTCATATCAACTGTTGGACAATACTGCACTCGTATTTGCCCATTCTGCACACATTCACCAATGTAATGGTAGTGAATGTCTATGTGTTTAGTCTGTTTTTATGTTTAGAATGATTGACAGGATTCTTTGCGATTGCGATGTCTCCTTGATTGTCCTCCATGGTCACTGTAGGTGAATCACTCATTCCAAGATCAGTCAGCAATCTCTTCAGCCAGGTACCTTCTTGAGCTGCTTGGCTGAGTGCGACATACTCAGCTTCTGCTGTTGAAAGTGCAACAGTTGCCTGTTTCTTGCTGAACCAACTCAGGAACAATATATTACCAGTTGTTGAGCGACGGTCGTCCTGATCTCCGGCCCAATCAGCATCTGAGAAACCAATCACAGTTCCTGACTCTGACTGCTCATACTTGAGGGCAACGTTCACTGTACCCATCAAGTATGGAAACATTCTCTTCACAGCCGTCAGATATGCAGCATTTGGATTTGCATTGAACTTTGACACAACACTCACTGCTTGTGCTATGTCTGGTCGTGTGGCCATTGCAGCGTACAGTAAACTACCTACCATGGACTGATAAGTGCTTCACGGGTTTACTGACACCATCATCTTTTCTCAACTTTACATTTGCATCAGCAGGGGTTGCAATGGGGTTCTGACGAATGGTTTCAATGTGATGCTTCTGATGAAGAAAGACACAGTTCTTTGCTTTGTCTTGGACAACAGAGATGCCCAGGATATAGGACAGCTCCCCATGTCCTTCATCTTGTAGCGCTTCTTGAAAGGTTGTTTCAACTCATCCACGCTTTCTGTTGATTCTGTGATCAAAATCAGATCATCAACATACACAGCTAGTATTTCTAGCTCCTCTCCAGATCTTACAAACACACATGGGTCTGATGTGCTCTGTTTAAAGACAATTTCTATCATAAACTCTGTGAAAGCATTATAATATAATATGATATAATAAAGTCAGATTTGATCTCCATGTCTGTACATGAAGGTGTGTGAGAAACTAAAGCTAGCTGGGAGCATCTCACTCTCCGGCTTCTCCTCCGGTTCACAGCAGCTGCAAATAAAACCTGAGTTGTGACCTGAAGTTTCCCTTAAAATACACTGAGCTGCTGGGCTGTTGCAGTCCCTCCTGACCAGCCGGCTGCTGCTCTTCTGGGATCATCCTCCTCCTCTGGAGCCTCTCTTCACTGCTGGAGTCTCTGTGAGGCCACTTGTGTAGATTACAGCTTCAGAACCTCAGTAAACCCTGAATCTACCTTTATTATAACACCAGGAGCAAAGCTTGCTGCATGAACTGTGTTCAGTCCATTTTACTGACAGAAGTTTTAAGTAAAACATTGAGTTATTGATCAAAAATGATAAAACATTTTCATTAAAGATGATAAAATATGACACAAATGTGAACAAAGACCCACATGGAGCTGCTGACAGGACTTATGCAGCAAGAAACCTTTGTACCATCAGAGTACCACAAAGTTAAAATATGAAAGAATGTCCATTTATTCATTGATTAAATCATCTTTTTATTCTAAAAGCTTACAGCAATAATTAGTTTATGCATTATATGTATATATATTTGACTTTTGGTGAGTATTTCCATCGAAGGTTTGGTCTGAAGTTTCTAACTGTGGTCAGACGCCATTAAAGTTCTGGACCTGTAAATAAACCACTTCAGATTAATGAGGGATGTTTTAGTGTTTCTCTTTATTTTGTGACATTTGTGAATTTGTTCCCTTATTACAACTTTTATCATGTATTCTTCAGCTCAGAGAGTAGATAGACTTTTATTTTGTAAAGTAGAAAGCGAGCCTTTCTCAAACAGGAAGTTCCGTGCGTGCTCGTGCCTTTCAAAGCCGCCATCACAGCGGCCGTTAACTCAACAGACTGATCAGCTGTTTTAATCTCTCTGATCTGCTCCGACCGATGATGACGTGTGCTGACGAAACGCTCGTGATATCAGGATGAACATATCGATCAGGTCTGGATCCAGGGGTGGATCTAGAAACATATTTATGGGGTGGCGAGAGGGGGACAGGAATTTTTGAGGGGTGGCAACATATGGTTGACGTATATATACTGAATTTAATCACAGTACACAAGGACACGGGCTGCCATTTACAAACTCATACAGACAACTTTATCTCATGCAATCAATGTCTTGTATTTGAGGTTTCATGTGAAACAGTACATATCAGGAATAAGTGACCATACAATGTGATCTCAATTAATAGGAGATGGAAGTATGGTAACACTACTGTAGATGGGCCATTATCACAGGAAAGGCATTACGGTAAGACACAGGTGATAAGTGGCAGATGTGTGAGAGGGGAAGCAAACAGATTTGACTGTGTCAGAGTGCCAGTGTTGCAGACAGCATTTGTACAAGAAGAAACAATCCAAATAAAAACTTACCATGAAGATCTATGGACTGAGCTGTACTAAGGTGAGCGTAAATACACTGTAGTAATAAATGGACATGGCACTCAAACAAGGTGCTGGACATCGCTTTTATTGTTTACTCAGAACACACATTCTCCCTATTTGTCCCTCAGTAGCTTGAACACTGTTTGACAGGTCAGGTCTTTACTGATAAAGTCATGAGAAATACAGTACAATATATACAGTATTCACAGCAGTTAAGGAGACATGAAAGGGACATTTCATGCATGGAAATCTGAGCTGCTGTATCAACAAATTACACAAAAAGGCTCACACAGTTACAAAAGGGTATGTTACATAAGAACATCTCCATCAACCTGAAAAGAAGTCATATAAAAGTCCATTTTGCCCCCAGTCTGAAAAAGTACAGAAACATTGTGTGAGTAGGTTCATACAGGCTGTATACTGTACATGTAAAAGAAGAGACATTAAAAAACTATAACACAGTTTTTCCTCTATAAATATTTGTAGCAGCGGTGCTCTGAGTCTTTAACTTACAAAATCTAGAGCATTTTGAAATATAACCCTTTAAATAAAGACTACTGGTGAGATTTGTGAAAAAGAAAAATGACAGATTGAGACTTACAAAAAATGGCACAATGCAGAAACTTATTTGTTGAATCTAATTTATTTTTAAATAGCGCTGCTTATATACTGCTGGTTTGGAGTCAGTGGGTCACATGACATTGAAGATATCGAAAAAACTGCAATTATTTAGTATGAATATATTTGTGCTCAGTAATTTAATGACGGTCCCTAAATCAGTGTCCAGTGATTCAGCTGGAGGCTCTGGGAGGTGAGCTGACCGTCCTCCTGCTGCTAACACTGGGTGAACCTCAGTAAAGTCACAGCTGGGACCAGAAACAGAAACCACTGTCTTTCATTTCAGCTTTTTTCCAGTTACGATAACCCTTGAATGAGATGAAAACAGTCCTTGGAGCATCGGGAGGGAAAAATGCCTACAAGCAAAACAGTGCGCTGCATGTTTGGACTGCGAGTCTTCTAACCAGGTGAGATTTGTACCAGTGGCTGCAGAAGATTCTCCTGCTCCTGGAGGGACTCAGGGAAACTCTCTTGCTTTGGCTGCACTGGCACCTCACACCTGGACATGGATACGTCTAGAAGATGGAGGGGAGGAAACATTAAAACTGCATTACATCTCAACTCATTATAGAATATAACTAGTAAAAACACAATCAATGCAGAACCATCATTGATTAGTTATAACCATCAGACTGTGTTAACACACACTAACATTTTAGCCTGGGAGAGTATTTTTAGGTTCATTTATTTAATTTGGGAATTTAAGCTGAGCAATAGAACTAAAATACATTGTACACAGAATATTAAAACTCTGTCCCCATCTCATCACACTTTCACTTACAAGTTTCCACAATTATTCATATTCAAGCAAACATGAATATGTATATTTATTTGAAGAAGTCCCTTTTGCATTTAAGCACTTTTTCCTAAATGCACCTTAATGTTCTGATCAAAATGTCCGTTTTTGTCACGTGTTGTTCTTATTGATATGTAACTTAGTTTACTACACAGCAACAATGTCCACACCATGTGGAGCAGCTGGACTAGAGATGGTTGGTGATGCTCAGCACTCTGCTTTCCCTTTCAGTGTCTGAGCCCTGCACGTTATCTTGTCTCTCTCTTTCTCCTCCTCATCTCGGTGTTGCTCTCCCTCCTCGTATCTTCATCGCTGTGGTGTTCTCCCTCCTCCTCCTCCTCTCCCTGGTCGCCTTTCTCTCTCTCCTTCCACCTCATCTCCTCCTTCTACCTTGCTCACTTCATATGCTACCTTTCCTCTTCATTTCTGGAAGATTCAAAGTAACTTTACCGTGTTTTCCTTGACAGACGTTGAATCAATATTAGCTTTTGTAGCCGAACGTTAACTTACTTTACACAGAAGTGACGTCAGACCTAGCTAACATTACATGTACAGTTAGCGAAATAACGTTCTTCAACCTGATTTTTATCATCTTAAATCAGCATCGCAGCTATACTAGCACTGTGCTTTGATATTATGTCATTTCTTGATAGATAGTTCATCAGTTTTTACCTCTTTCCTCCCGTGTCTCCTTTCCTCGCGACTCCTGCTCTTCGCTTCGCGCCACTCAGTTTTCCAAACGAAGCGTCTCTTGCTCTGACGTCATCTCGTGCTGCATTCTTAGCAGTCGGACATTGGAGATTCGCGCTCGTAGATGTCAAATTGGCCATAACTTTTCTTTGGATTCGTTGCTGCCAACTGGGGAGGCGAGGCTTTCTTTTAGATGCCACCCCGGTAGATGTGAGCATGCGCGGTGATCTGATCAGCCTGATGATGAATCGTAGTATTGATAATGATGAAAGAAACAAAAAGAACAAAATGGATTCTCATGGCGGACGCACTGACGTCTGATTGGCCCGAGGTGACGGACTGGGGGCCAATCAGAGAGCGCGCTGCGGGAGGCTGCCGCTCCTCGCAACAAGAGAGTTCAGACTTGTTACTGATTGATTTACTAAGACAGGTGTGTCACCTTTAACACCTGAGACACATGTTTATATATCTGTAACAGATGTGTTTCATCAGGAGGTTTAAAGATATTATTATTATAAAATATAATCTATCATAAAGAGGAACATGTGATCAGCTGTTTAACATCATCACATCGATCCAGATGTGACTGTTTAATCAGAAATGTCTTTTATTTTCTTTCTTTTTATGGTTTATTATCTTTATTAATAAAGTGCTGCAGCCTGCTGGGCGACATTTTGTGTGTTATTCTCTATAACATGGTGTTAAAATGTCACCCAGACACACAGAATCTAATCTCAGCTAAATATACTAAAGTATATTCAGCACTTTCAGACTATTTGTATGAATATAAGAGTTGTTTTTAATCTGATTGTTCTTCAAATACATGAATTTAAAAAGTGTTGATTCAGCTCTGAGGCAGCATGTAATCTGTAAAGTAACTAAAACAGAGTTTTCAATAAATGTAGTGGAGTAAAAAGTACATATTAGCAGAAATCCTCCAGTAAAGTACAAATAGCTCAGAAGTGTTCTGAGGTCCAGCAGTGGAAACGTTGTCAGAGGTAATAATCCTGCTGTGCTCATGTCGCCCTCTGGTGGTTGTTTACCAGAACATCAGTGATGAACTCTGATTGTCTGACAGGAATCTTCATCTGATATCTTAGAATCTGTTCTTTTTTATTTTTATTTTATTTTTTATTAATACAGGTGCAAATCAACATTACAGACAAAGAATATAGTCAAATAATATATGTATGTATATATACATATATAGATAAATAACAGTAATTATACATATAAGCACGAACACTCTTCAAACCATTTAGATAAAGTGATATCATTACTATATACAATTGGCAGAGACAAATCAAAATCATAACTAATAATTCATCATCATAACTCAAACAATGAAAAAAGGGAAAAATAATAACAATAATAATAATGATAATAATAATAATAATGATAATAATAATAATAATAATAATAATAATAAATACACAAATAACACACAACACCTGCACATTTTATAGTCCCTTGACCCTCCTCAACCCCCTCGCACAGATCTTTCTCTAATTTTCAGACCATGCTGGATATTTCAGGTAAATACTTAAGAATATTGAATAATAATAATAAAAGGTTAAATCATAGCTCGAGCTACCTCGAGTGCCTCCCTCCTTGCATTGAGCACCCTCTGACCTGCTCCATTCATCTTGGCAACAGAGAGCTCCAGGGATAACAACTCTGTTAAAGAATAAGTCCATTGAAGCATAGACAGCGAGTGCGGTGGTTGCCACCTAACTGCTAACATCTTTTTAGCCACTATACATGCAGAGAGCCACAGCAGCCTTTGCATATAGTTAAGGTTTTGCCCAGAATCATCATTTAATAGCATACATTTGGGAGAGAGGTCAATCTCTAGGCCGAGTGCATTGTGGAGATGTTTGACTATTTGTTGCCAGAAGTTTTGAACTGATGGACACTCCCACATGATATGCAAGAAGGTGCCTATTTGATTCAAGTCACATAACTTACAATGTGGAGAAGGAGATAACTTAATCATGAAACGCCGTTTTGGTGTTAAGTAAGTGCGATATAGGAAATTGAGATTGGTTAACTTATTATTTAGGCTTTGTGAAGAGTAAGCATAATTCCTCCAAACTCTATGCCAGTCTATAAGTGATTCAGGGCAGTCCTTATTCCACACATTTGTTATCGTTAAGGGGGTCTGCATATGTTCCAACAGACTATTATAAATTACAGAGACGTGTCCTTTAGGTAGCCCTGATATTTTCTTAAATAATTCCATTATTGGATGATTAAGAGGTTTCCTATCAATCAAAATACCTGCTGCTCTTCAGGCAGAACGTAATTGTAAATATAAAAAGAAGGAATTTGAGGACAGTTTAAATGTTTCACTCAAATCCTGAAAGCTTCTTAACCCATCGTCATTCATAACGTCTCCTAAACTGTGGATTCCTGCTTTAGACCACTGAGGTGAGATAAAGTGCACCCCACCAGACTTAAGAAGGCTGTTATGAAATACTGGAGTACTTGCATGCCATTTAGATGTCCAATTGTATATTTTTTCTATTTTCCTAAAATGTTGAATTGCACTGGCTATTACTGAACCATACTCCAGTTTACATTTATTAACAGAGAGACATGTAAACAAACAATCATTTAAAGAAGCAGGTGCCACCAGATTCTTCTCAATGTTAAGCCATGGAGGTGAAGTTTTCTCACTAAACCAGTTTAACAAAGGACGAATAGTAAGGGCGTGGAAGTAAAGTTTGAAATTAGGTACCGATAAACCTCCCAACTCCTTTCTTTGTAAATTAGTTAACCTTATTTTTGGCCGTCTGCCTCTCCATAAAAACCTAGTAATAATGCTATGAATTTTCTCCCAATATCTTGGAGGAGGTGCCATAGGTAGCATATAGCTACAGAAATGAACTCTAGGAAGCACATTCATTTTAATTATTGAAATTCTACCAGACAGATATATAGGTAGCTTCTGCCATCTTTCCAGGTCTTGTTTGACCATACTAAGAGTGTTATTATAATTCTTAGTGATTGTTCTTTGTAATGATGTAAATACATTTACTCCTAAGTATTTAAAATGAGATACTACTGGGATGTTGAAACCTGTACATTCCTCCTGGCTCACAGAGTTCAATGGTAACAGGGAGGACTTAGTCCAGTTTATCTTATAGCTGGAGACATAACTAAACTGTTCAAATATGTTAAGGATGTTTGGAAGAGAGTACTCAATATAAGAAAAAAATAAAAGTATGTCATCAGCAAATAAGGATATATGATGCAGAGTGGATTTTATTTTTATTGGTGTAATGTTTGGAGATAACCTAATAGACTGTGCCAAAGGCTCCAATGATAATATAAACAACATTGATGAAATCGGATCTCCCTGCCGACGGCTCCTGCTTAATTTAAAGGGAGGAGAATGTATATTACCTGTAACTACACCAGCTGAAGGATTTGCATAAATAGTTTTAATCATGTTAATAAAATTTGACCCCAACCCCATAGAATTCAATACGGACCATAGAAAAGACCATTCAAGACGATCAAAGGCCTTTTCTGCATCAACTGACAAAATGGCTTTTGATGATAGATTATCAGAAGTATCAAGAATATGCAATAGACGACGCAAATTGTCTGCTGAGAGGCGCTTTTTTACAAATCCACTTTGATCTGGATGAATCAATTTTGGCAGAAACAGCTCCAACCTACTAGCAAGTGTCTTTGAAAATAATTTAA
Organism: Sparus aurata; assembly: GCF_900880675.1. Lineage (NCBI taxonomy): Eukaryota > Metazoa > Chordata > Actinopteri > Spariformes > Sparidae > Sparus > Sparus aurata. The sequence continues at coordinate 3,093,930 of NC_044196.1, read as the reverse complement.
TATCTGCATTCAACAATGATAGGGGGCGATAGTTAACGCAATGAGTTGGGTCCTTATCTTTTTTTGGAAGAAGTATTAATAAAGCCGTGTTCACATCTCTTCCAAAACATCCTTTTTGAATAGCTGTGTTAAACATCTCCAGTAATGGTGGTCCTAAAATGCCCCAAAACTTTAGATAGACCTCAGGATGTATGCCATCAATTCCAGGGGACCTTTATTCATTTTTACTAAGGACTGTTTAAGTTCATCAAGCAATAACGGGGCCCCTAATATTGAAGCTTCTTCTTTTGATAATGAAATTAGCTTTAATTTCTGAAGATAATTGTCCTTGTCTAATGTTGATGAGATGTTATCTGAAGTGTACAACTTTTTATAGAAGTTTGAAAATCTTTGATGAATCAAATCAGGATCAGATATCATAGAGCCACTTTCTGATGCAATGATTGCTATATTTGTGAACTGATCATTTGTTTTTATTTTATTGGCTAATAGCCGACTGGGACGATTACCATAAAAAAAATGATTAATTCTATTTTTATTTAAAACAAACTCAGCTCTCTGCATTAGTATTAAGTTAAGTTCTACCTTTATTGTAGTTAAAGACTTGGCTGTGTGCTCAGAAAAATGTATTTGTTGTGATCGTTCTAAGTCTATCATAGAGGCCTCTAATTCCCCAATTCTCTTAAGCTGAGCTTTTTTGAGTCTAGACGAATATGAACTGGAAAAATTCCTTATGAAGCCTTTTATTGAGTCCCAAAAATATCTAGCATCATCCACAGAGTGACGATTCATCTCCAAAAATTCAGCAGGTTCCAGTTCAAACTGTTCACAGAAATCTTGATTTTGCAATAAAGTTAGATCAAAACGCCCCCTAGTGGCTCTTTTAGGCAAGTTTGAGATCATTAATTGACATACATATGCATGGTGGTCCGTTAGGGTCATATGCTTTATTTCTATATTTTGAACCAAAGAAATAAGGGGAGTAGACATAAAAATAAAGTCTATCCTTGTAAAGGTTTTATGCCTATTTGAAAAGAAAGTATACTCCTTAGCAGTGGGATGGTGTAGGCGCCAGACATCCATAAGATTAAAGTCAGAGAGCAAATGCTGTAATGCTTTGGTTGCTTGTACATTAGAACCAGATTTACTTGATTTATCCATTTTGTAATCTAATATGGCATTCATGTCAGAGCCGATCACCAACTCAAAGTCAGAATACTATTCAATTGAGTAAAAAAAACATTATCATATGAATTAGGGGCATATATGTTGATAAATGCCAGTTTTCTTTCATTGTAAATACACTTAACAAAAGCAACTCTACCATCTTCATCACCACCCTTGTCAATGATGTTAATTCGTAGTGCTTTACGAATTAGTATTATGACCCCTTTTGTTTTATTTATAGCAGAAGAGGAAGCACATACTTTATACAAGTGATTTTCCATTCTGTTAACATCATCTCTTAGCAAATGTGTCTCCTGAAACATAGCTAAATCATTTTGTTTCTTGCTAATAGATCTAAAAAGGCTACTCTCTTATTAGGGGAATTAAGGCCCTTTAAGTTGCAACAAAAAATATTCAAACTACCCATGTGGTTTTCAATACCGAAACATTCAGGAGAAGGGAGTATATAAATGGAGAGTGAGTTACAACAATATTCTGATAAACCAAATATTTATACCAGCACCATTCTTCACAAAAATATAGAGAAGATCCTGTACATCCCCCCACCCCAACCCTCTGAGTCACCCACCAATAGGACACAAGTACAATCAAAAATACAGTTGTAACAGAAAGAAAATATATTGTCCTCTCACTCCGCCCCATCTGTGTGGATGTGGAACACACTTTAACAAGGAGAAAAAAGGAAAGAAAAACGCAGATCCTCGCCGCTTCTTTAAGTGACTCTCAAGTTCAATAATGTAGTTAAACCTAATTTCTACTCTTATTACCAAAATGACTACCTTGATGTTAGGAACGAAAAAGAAAAAGAAAGACGCGAAGAGATATCTCTCATGTCCAACAACTGTCGTGAATCAGAGAGTTAGTGCCCCCTCCTCATGATAACTGTTGAAGGAAAGTTTCAGACAGCCGGGATATTAAGAGATGGTTTCACCTGTTGTTCCAAGAAGTCCATCGCATCCATTGCTCTAGTGAAGGCGTACGTTTTCTCCCTGAAAGTCACCAGCAGTTTGGCAGGATAAGTGACGCCATGCCTCAGGTTGGCTGTGCGTAATAGCGCCCTGATGTCGTTAAACTGAGCCTGTTGTTTGCGCTGCTCTGTGGTCATATCAGGGTAGATATGAATTCTTCTTCCTCTGTAGTTTAGTTTACCCCCCATGGCTCCGACCAGGCGCTGGATGGTGCGTCTCACTTCGAAGCTGTGTAGCCGGGTGATCATACAGCGGCTCTCATTTTGAACAACTGGTCCGGTGCGATGCGCTATGCTCACAAGTGGTTGCGGGCCCAGTTTTTCTTCCCGAACAGTTCATACAAAAGCTTGGTAACAAAGGCAGTAGGGTAACCTGCCTCTATCCCCTGTTGTAGGCCAATAATTCGGAGATTGCACTTCCTGCTGTGATTTTCCAGCGCTTGTGTTTTTTCTTTTAATTCTTCGTTCTCTGCCAACAGAGCTTTGTGGCTCTTCTCCAAAGATTGCATGCGTTCTTCCATTGTATTTGCAGAAGTTTCCAATTTGTCCACTTTTGATTTGCATGCTGTTAATGTGAGATTTAACTTACTTAGCTCCTCCTGCATCGGCTTCAGTTTCGTATCAAAAGCCGTTGAGATTTCCTCCCGCACAATGTCTCTAATCATTTTCGCAAGTGCTTCGGGATCCATTGTTGCACTGCGGAGTGTAGACGGCATAAGTTTGACAAATGATATAAATCGTCAGTAAGCGCTGACTTAGGGGAGATATGAAACTCAATCTTTGTCCTTAATTGTTTGACGGAGCGGCGTGGTCGGCGTTTGGCGTCCTCACAGCATGTCACCTTATAATCTGTTCTTCATGTGTTTCTGTGAAGAAAACATGGTCCTGCAGCTGAAACACACTGATGAAGTGAAGATGACACAGATCCACATTAAAGACGTTGGACTCAAAAAAACACTTAAAATATGAAAGAATGTCCATTAATTAATTCATTAAATCATCTTTTTATTTCGAAAGCTTAAAACAATAATTAGTATATGCAATATGTGTATATATATTTCACTTTTGGAGTGTATTTCCATCAAAGGTTTGGTCTTAAATTTCATATAAAGTGGCATGTTTCAGTCCAAACCACCATGTGACAGCACTCTGACATCACTCTGACATCACTGATCAATAGTCATCAATAGTGAGTGTGTAGACTGCGTGTGAGAGTCAGAGTGAAGAAGAAGCTGATGAAGCGTCCTCCTGTCTTCATCCGTCCTCCATCAGCTCCTTCACCTCCATTTAGTCTCTGATCCAAAGTCACATCAGATCAATAATCAAAGATTGACCAACAGACCGATCAAACAGATTGATCAGCCATCAGAGGAGTCGGATCAGTGGAGCTGCTTCTGTTCCTGATGTTCCCTGCAGAGGAGACAGAGGACAGTTAGACAGAGACAAGCAGCCAACCAGAGACAAGCAGCCAACCAGAGACAAGCAGCCAACCAGAGACGAGCAGCCAACCAGAGACAAGCAGCCAACCAGAGACAAGCAGCCAACCAGAGACAAGCAGCCGACCAGAGACAAGCAGCCAACCAGAGACAAGCAGCCAACCAGAGACAAGCAGCCAATCAGAGACAAGCAGCCGACCAGAGACAAGCAGCCAATCAGAGACGAGCAGCCAATCAGAGACAAGCAGCCAACCAGAGACGAGCAGCCAATCAGAGACGAGCAGCCAACCAGAGACGAGCAACCAACCAGAGACGAGCAGCCAATCAGAGACGAGCAGCCAACCAGAGACGAGCAGCCAACCAGAGACAAGCAACCAACCAGAGACAAGCAGCCAATCAGAGACGAGCAGCCAACCAGAGACGAGCAGCCAACCAGAGACGAGCAGCCAACCAGAGACGAGCAGCCAACCAGAGACAAGCAGCCAATCAGAGACAAGCAGCCAACCAGAGACAAGCAACCAACCAGAGACAAGCAACCAATTAGAGACAAGCAACCAATCAGAGACAAGCAGCCAATCAGAGACAAGCAGCCAACCAGAGACAACAGCCAACCAGAGACGAGCAGCCAACCAGAGACAAGCAGCCAATCACAGACAGACACACAGACTCTGTTCTGTATCTTCATACTGACCTTTGACTTTGAGCTTCACTGTTTCCCTCTCAGGAAGACTCCGTCCTTGTTGAAGACTCTACACCTGTATTCTCCTGTGTCTGTCTCTTTGGGGTGTTTCAGGGTCAGACTGAGGTCTCCAGTCTTCAGCAGGTCTTTCTTCATCTCTGTTCGGTCTTTGTAATCCTGGTGCTGTTCTTCAGGCTGGTCAGATCTGTTCCAATACAGGTGGACTATCCTGTATGAGGGTTTATAGCAGTCCCACATCACTGTAGCGTCCTCAGGCAGGTCAGGTGTAGTTCTGAAGGGCAGCTGGACAGACTCCTCCCCCTCCTCCACCTCCACCTGACAGACTGAGAGGAAACAAAGCACAACATCAGCTGTACAGACAGCAGCAGCAGTTTTGAATAACTTTATTGACTGATTACAAAGTAGTAGAGAAAGCTGAAGGACAGAACCAGATGAGAGCAGCAGGTAACAGGGGACAGAAACACAGGAAGTAAAACCAGGTTTTCAAGGTGTTGGACATGATCAGAGTCCTGATGGTGTTGTGATGTTTTGTCCCTGTGGTCTTCACAGTAATGTCTCATCTCAGTGTTCAACTGCTGTTTGTTGCTTCTCTTTGTCACTTTCACATTTCTGGACGTCAAATTTAACATTTTCTTTGATCAACTTCTTCAACAGGAAGTGAAGATTTGTTGAATCAGCTGAGAACTGATCATCAATCAATAACTGATACAAACTATTAAAGCTGCATTTCTTTGTTCTAAGTGATGAAAAGATTTGTTGTTTCTTTCAGCTCGTTCCTTCAACTTTCTTCTGGATCAAATAAAAACATCACATTCAGATCAATACTGTCAACTCTGATTGGAAATCAATCAGCTGATTGATGTCAGTCAATCAAAAAACAACACGGTCAATAAATGAAGATTCACAGAATCTAAATCATGTCAGTCATGTCCAAAGAACAGCTGGTCATCAACAACACAACAGAACACATGTTTATAACACCACACACTGGAACACTTTACACATCTTTCATCATTCTGTAATCATTAAAATCTACTTTTAAACCAGTTTCAACATTTTTACAACAGTAAAACAGCATCATCATCCACAGCTGTCTCTGTTCTGTTTCTTCTGCTCAGATACACCAACATCTTTGTCCTCCACACAATGAAATTAAGAAGCTGCCATTTGTCTTTATTTCTCTGAGAGGACCTGTAGCCCAGAATGAACTTCTGCTTCAAACAAACTCCCCAAATCGTCTGAAAACATGTTCCAACATCACAAACAGAGGCAGCAGTGGACAACACTCCATGAAACAATGAGAAACAGTCTCAGGATGAGACAACATGGACAGACAGGACTCACATCAGAGTTAATGACAGAGACAAACACAACACATGACAGCTGATGTCATAAAGTGGACCATACTAAATTGTTGGTGATGAGAACTCGACCTCTGTAGGACATTTTTGTTTTAATCCACTTCCACCTCGCTAGACGACCTTTAACATTCTCCCAGTTATGAAGAACAAATGAAGGATCACCTAAAACACTCCTCAGTATTTCAGCCCCCGTCTTCCAGATCAACCCTCCAGACACACTGAGCTTCTTCTCCACTCCACCAACACTGACAGCTTCACTTTGTGACCAACAAACTTTAACAGTCAACAGGTAGACGTCTCTTCCTGGAGCTTCCCACTCTGATGCTCTGCAGAGCAGCATAGAGCTCATCAGAGGAGGAGAGCTGCTTCCAGCTCTACATGACTCTGCTGCTCAGCCTGAGGAAGACCCAGTGTAGAAGCTGAGAGACGCTGCCTGCTGCTCTCTGTGCTCACATTCAAACAGCTCACTGGAAAAGTTGACAGCATGTTTGTGGATTGCAGTGTGATCAGTCAGCAGCTGCCCAGTGTCAGACCTTAAACTGTGAATGAACCTCTTCTGTCCATTTCTTACGCTCCAGACCAAAGAACAAGTGTGATGGAACATCCATCTGGGCTACAGTCTGGAAGCTGGACCGGACCAGAACCCCCTGAGCTGAGACACCCAGCAGGAAGCTAAAAGAGACTTTTTAACTTCAGAGTCTCAGTCTGGTTCTGGTCTCTGCTGGTCTCAGCTAGGCAGGGTGCTGCCAGGGATTTAGGGCCCCATGAAAAGAAATCTAATTGGGCCCTTGTTCAGGCCGGAGAAAACATGTGATGCTGTTTTATATAAAACTGCATTTTAATGCTATATTTGACTGTCATTCCCATATTAATGAAAAGAACAACATGACAGTTACTTGGTTACTGCTCACTGTCTCCTTGTTGTCCTGCAGCTCTGATTTATCTCCACAGCTGCAGACTCACAGCTGCTGGGCTTTGGATTTGGGCTGAATAAATACAGATATGAGGCTGTATGGTTGTGTGTGATTTCATCTTCTGATTTCCAGAAAATAGAAACATTTCTCTGATTGTATTGAGTCACACAGTCTGCATGCAGCAGAAATGTTCTCCTCTGTTCTACTGCAGAGCAGGAAGGTGAGAGTCCCAAACTACTGACCAAACACTCTGTTGTAGTCAACTATATTATATATACACATACATATGCTCTTTTTATTTCACAACTGTTTAATACATGAAAATCATTCTGACATAAATATGGATTATAGGCTATTTTTATTGTATAGAGGGCTGACAGACAGACAGACTGCTGCTGCTGCTGCTGCTGCTGCTGCTGATGATGATGATGATGATGATGATGCACTTGACGTATCTGTTAGACTAAATCTTATTTTTATAAAGAGAAGAATTAAATGTGACTAGAATGCAGCAGTAATAGTAACACAGTGAAACAAACAAGGTAACATGATGTCTTTAAATGAACTTGTCTTGTTTGAATAGTCCAGAAATTAAACTGCAGTCTAATGGTAGGTCTGTTTTCTAACATCATTTAACAGAACAACAATGTTTATTTAATTAAACTCTGCCTCATTGATCACCAGGATCTTAAAGTTGGAATTATTCTCCACCTCAGTTCTTGGCTTTCTTTTAACCCTCTGAAAATGATGGAGGATCATCTGGCATTAACATTACATTAACAGTTTTTTAAGATGATTTTAAGCATCATAGAAATCTTGAAACTGAAATGAATCCTCTGATACCAAACATGTCCTGCTGTCTTACAGGGAAAGGAGCTAAATATGGCTCCACATTTGAACTGTTTTCACCTGAATGTGAAACGATGACTTGTAATAATAACTTTGAGTCAGCACTTAATGAGGATGAGATGAGGATGAGGAAACCTGCTGCTGCTCAAACTGAGAAACTAGATTCATGCTGTCTGACTGCCTTCAATCTTTACAGCTGCTGACATTATTATCAGCTTTAACTGTTCTTAAACTGTGTTAGCTGTGAACTGTGCTCACCTTTCTTTACAAAGAAATGTGTGAGGAGTTGTCTTCCTCTCCTTGCTTTCTTTCCTTTCTGCCTTTTCCTTTCCTTTAAGGCTCCCTGGTTTTATTTTCTTGGGTAAAGACATGTTGATGATCAGCAGCCACTCCACTGTTAAGCTGTTTGGACTGAACCATTCTGTACTGTGAGGGGTGAGAGGGGCCTCAGACAGTCTCCACTCTTTATTTATACAGAGGAAAGTCTCTCATCTGATTTATTCTGCCAGTTTCTGCCAAATCACCACTGTTGTAAAGACACAAACTTTCATACTTTGGTGTTTCTTTGCAGTTTTTCTCCTCCAGTCAGTGTTAAAATGCCAACAGGCACTGTTGGTTTACATGTATAAAAACAGAAGCTGTCACAAGTGAGTGATCAGAGAAGCCAACAGGGCTGATAACACAACTTTTAAACACATTAAAATGATGTTTAAAACAATAAAGTGATCCAGCCTGGCCACAGACAGTGAGTTATGTTCAGGTGTGTCCACACTCTTAAAAAAAGGCTTCATCAAGGTTCTATATCGAATCCTAAGGTTCTATATCCTCTATCAAAGAACCGTCTGTCTAAAAAGGTTCTATCACATTTCTGTAAAAAAGTGCTTAAATTTATGTGCTTAATGAAAAACAAGAGACTGGCAATGGAATAATTGAGATCTTGTTTCAGACAATAAATAAATGAATGAATAATAAAGCCCTGCAAATAAGTAACAATATGCTATATATATAATATATACAGCAATGTATTTACTATAACTGCTATATATAGGCTATAAGTAGCCTATAGGCTACATATACACAGCCTATATGTGCTTTCACTGTGTTATTTTGTATGTTTTTACCCCTACAATTTAACTAAAGAATGGACTTTTTATGATCTCTTCAACAGCTGTGTGCACATTCTGTCCATAATCGAAAAGTATATAATAAAAATATTAGATGTGTGTGTGTGTGTGTGTGTGTTATATATATAGGCCTATATATAAACTATGTTATGTATGCTAAACTGTAGGCCTATAGACTACTGAATTAATCACTCGCCCACTTTATATCTTTTATTTTTTAATTACAAAATCATTTTCATCATTTGCTGATTCTCTGCAGCTACATTCTCCTCGTTGGCATTTCATATTTACGGTAAATCCGACATGTGACTGTATCATTCATTCAGTATATATATCTCAAAGTGGAGGAGGCGGAGCCCACAGAAACATACAGGTGTATCTAGCAGCCACCTGCTCTTCAGTCGGCAGGTGTGTTCACGGAGGATCACACAGTCTCGCGGTCTTTTGACTGTGACCAGCAGCAGCGTCTTCACTGAATGTGCACGAGCGACGACGGTTCAGTGCCAACGGCTGTCTGGAGACTGAGCGTTCGTTTTCTGCCGTTACAGTTGCTAACCTAGCTAACCTAGCTAACTAACGTTAGCCACCAGACTCCACTGACAAAACAGTAATTTAACCTCTCAGAATCCAGGAGCTGCGTCGATCTGTGAGTTTGTTTGTGTTATAGTGTGACGAGCTAACCATTTGAAACACCAACGTCATTGTTATTGTGACACTTTTGTTAGCACAGGAGCAACTCCCGTACGTGTTGTGAGAGGTACAGTGACCGTTACTGGTTGAAGTGGTTAAATCAGCGCTGTAAAAACGACTGCAAGTATTACCAGCTTCATGTAGTCTCACAGTACACAAAGTGCAGTGTAATGCAACGTTATATATGATAAGTATGAAGTAACAGAAACCTTCTTCTTGTCTTTTTCCCCTGGAAACTGTATTTCCTGGACTCTCTCCACACTTTAACTGAAGGTGTTCAGTGTTTTCATGTAAAGTGGGACACTGCTTCATGCAGTGCTCCTACAGATCTGCTTCCTTCAGCACTGATGACCTACGAGACATTTTGAGTCTTTGTGTGCTCTGTTTTTAATTTGAATCAAAAGTAAGATGAACTAGCTTTAGTTTATTCTCAAATGTGCCTCATGTGGATCCCTAAAGCCAACACAGCCAGTAGTTATATTTAATATATGTTGCAAAGGGTTGAATCAAACTGCATCACCTACTTTATAATTAATGTTTCCTCATTGTGTTTCATCTGTTATTCATCTGAAACTCATCTGCAATTTTAAAATTGAATGTAAAATGTGTTCATATCTCCTCCAGATGCTCCAAAGCTTCCCTCTGTGTCAGTGAGTCCTTCTGCTGAGATAGTGGAGGGCAGTTCAGTGACTCTGACCGGTAGCAGTGATGCTAACCCAGCAGCTACTTGTACCTGGTACAAGAGCAATGGAAATGGAGTGACTTACAGCTCTACTGAGATCTGTGCCTTAAAAGGATCAACAGTGGACATTAGCTGCAGCTACAGATACCCATCCTCTGTAAAGAGAGTTGAGAACAGATTTTGGTTCAGGACAGTGCAGCAGAATGAGAATTATGTGGATCTGAAAAATGAACCGAGGTATTTAAGTTGTGTGCAGTATAACTGTGGTAACAACGACTGCAATCTGAGAATCACAGACCTGAGAGAGAGTGACTCGGCTGAACAGATGAAACACACACTGTCATTTGTAGAACATTATTTGTTCAAACTAAGAAATGGTAAGAAAAGAGTGTCTATTCCACTTCTCAAAATGTACATCAGCTTTCACAGTGAATGATGAAATTGATATTCAACAAAGTCTTTGCTGAGATTAAAATCTTTACCGACTGTTCTTTTGTTTTTGCTGCTTGCATTTAACCCGTCACTATTATTCAGTAACATTTATTGGTAATTCCAAATGTATGAGGATTGCCCAGTGATATTTTAATATTTAAATATCTATCTAATCTATTTTAACTGAAATTGAAATTGTATTTGGTGCATGTGTTGCTAATATATTTTAATTACTGTGTGCATGGTACTGAGCCTTGTTAAAATCACATATTAAATTATACAACTTTTTTGCAGAATCAGTTTTTGTTGGATATTTTTCCTTCTAGTAAAAATCTTTATTTTGGGGAATTGAAGCTTTTAAGAGTCAGTTTAAAGTGGAGCAGTTCTCACCAAGAAAGTTGTGTAAAAGCTGAATTGATGCACTCATTGACTCTATTTCAGCAGCTGTTATGTGATTTTGCCTGGTTTATCACTGTAATATTTTATATCTTGTAATGTAACCTACGATTCATGTTGTGTTTTGTATTGTTTTTATATGGTGCAACTACTTTTTGATGTTCAATACAGTCAATTTGAAACCATCTTTCTCTTTTTTCTTCAATCTGCAATAGGTTGGTAGTGGAAAAGGACTGACTGTATGTTATTTAGGTTTTAAATATTAAAGGTTATTGGTTATTTTATTGAAATTAGTAGTAGTAGTAGTAGTAGTCCATTAACTTCATATCATGGTAATTCTGTAGAATTATTTAACAAAAATGTGGCCAACCAAAGCAGTAAGGGAATAAAAGGTTTGGGATATTTATTGAAACTTTAAAAGGTTCTATATTGAACCATTTTGTCTCGCCACAAAGAACCCCAAGGATTCTTTTAAATGAACCCTCTGAACGGTTCTATATAGAACCATTTGAGGGTGCCAAATACGTACCAAGCTATAGAACCCTTAAAGGTTGAATATAGAAGCACTTGTTCTTTGTGTCCAGGTGTTTTGTCTCTCCACACATCACACAACTCCTGAGCCTCCATGAGGTGAAGCAGACGAGTGTGAGAGGCAGCGTGAGGCTCTGCATGGTTCCTGTCTGACCTGCTGTCCTCAGTACTGTTACAACCTCCACCCATAAATACAGATTCCTCATTATTACATTTATCAATCACTTCATTTAAAACATGTAGAAACACCACTCTCTCCACTCCCACAGCAGGAGCATCAATATTAATAAACACCATCTTTACGTCTTCACACACTGCTCTCACTTTTAACAGACGGCCTTTAATACCTTCTTCACTTTCTACAGACTGAGGAAGAAAGTTTGTGGAAACAACAAGTCCAGCCCCACAACTGTTACTGGTTTGTGACTGAAGAAGGTTTCAGCAGTCCACTCTGTCCTCCAGTCAGTCTGGTTATCAGCAGTACTGTGTGTCTCTGTACCAAAATAACATCCAGCTTGTTGAGAGAACACAGCTTGAAAAGAGACGCCCTTTTCCCATCAGCCCTTGCTCCATTTATATTCAAGCTGCCTGTTCTTATCTCTCCCATAGCAGAGAAACAAGGTGTAAAACAATAAAGAGTGAACAAAGCAGGAAAAAGAAGAAGTAACTATTTGACTCATTCATCCAAAACATTTCATCCTCTCAGAAGACTCATAAACAGTATCATCAAAATCCTCCACTGTGAACTTCAACATCCAGTTGAACTCCTCAGTGTTGTTCAGAACCATGAAGACCTGCCTTCTGAAGGAGACAACATGTCTCAGGTGTGGAGGTTTACAGCCCAGAGGAATCAGTTTGACTGGAGACATTAACTGTCCGTGTCTCTCCAGTTCTCTCTGCAACATTTCATTACTAATGAACGGAGGAACTCTGGACAGAATGATGTTTCTGGCTGGATGAACCAGCGGTACCACCTGAACAAAGGTGTCCTGGATCACTACACCTCGTTCAACAACCGTGCTGACTTTATCAATACTGTCCAGAAAAATAACCACTCCATTGTTCATCCTAGATTTGGACTTTATACCGTCATAACTGACTATTTCTCTGATTGCTGGACTGCAATCCTCCACAGAGCAATTAACAGTGGGACAGAGTTTGACTCTGTGTCTGTGTGTGAGCGTCTCCAGCTGAGGACGATTGATACTGATCCACTAAAACTACAGCACAGAATACTACTGCAGTAATAAATCTAACAAAGAGACACACAAAAGATAGAAACACACTCGCTCGCTGAAATGCACACCCACTCTCACTAAGAGAGAGAGAGAGAGAGAACTGACCTTTGACCCACAGCTCCACATCTTTCTTCATCAGGATGTGTTCCTCCCTGTTGTAGACAGTGCAGGTGTAGGTCCTACTGTCATAGTTTGTGGGGTATTTCAGGGTCAGACTGAGGTCTCCAGGTTCCAGCAGGTTTCTCTTCATTTCTGTTCGACCTCTGTAATATCTCTGCTGTAGTTCAAGCTGGTCAGAACCGTTCTGATACACATGGAGCTTCCTGTCGTCTCCGTCCTCCCAAACCACTTTAATGTCTTCAGGCAGGTGAACTGTGGTTTTGCAGGGCAGCTGGACAGACTCCGCCCCTGAATCCACCTCCACCTGGTAGACTGAGAGGACTACACACCACAAGAAGAGAGAAACAGAGAGGATTTTGAATTTCAACAGTACTTTATTCAAAATTCAAGATATTATAAATACTTTATAAAAACCACAATCAAAAAACAACACGGTCAATAAATGAAGATTCACAGAATCTAATTCATGTCAGTTACGTCCAAAGAACAGCTGGTCATCAACAACACAACAGAACACATGTTTATAACACCACACACTGGAACACTTTACACATCTTTCATCATTCTGTAATCATTAAAATCTAGTTTTAAACGAGCTTTCAACATTTTTACAAACAGTAAAACAGCATCATCATCCACAGCTGTCTCTGTTCTGTTTCTTCTGCTCAGATACACCAACATCTTTGTCCTCCACACAATGAAATTAAGAAGCTGCCATTTGTCTTTTTTTCTCTGAGAGGACCTGTAGCCCAGAATGAACTTCTGCTTCAAACAAACTCCCCAAATAGTCTGAAAACATGTTCCAACATCACAAACAGAGGCAGCAGTGGACAACACTCCATGAAACAATGAGAAACAGTCTCAGGATGAGACAACATGGACAGACAGGACTCACATCAGAGTTAATGACAGAGACAAACACAACACATGACAGCTGATGTCATAAAGTGGACCATACTAAATTGTTGGTGATGAGAACTCGACCTCTGTAGGACATTTTTGTTTTAATCCACTTCCACCTCGCTAGACGACCTTTAACATTCTCCCAGTTATGAAGAACAAATGAAGGATCACCTAAAAAACACTCCTCAGTATTTCAGCCCCCGTCTTCCAGATCAACCCTCCAGACACACTGAGCTTCTTCTCCACTCCACCAACACTGACAGCTTCACTTTGTGACCAACAAACTTTAACAGTCAACAGGTAGACGTCTCTTCCTGGAGCTTTCCCACTCGGATGCTCTGCAGAGCAGCATAGAGCTCATCAGAGGAGAGAGCTGCTTCCAGCTCTACATGACTCTGCTGCTCAGCCTGAGGAAGACCAGTGTAGAAGCTGAGAGACGCTGCCTGCTGCTCTCTGTGCTCACATTCAAACAGCTCACTGGAAAAGTTGACAGCATGTTTGTGGATTGCAGTGTGATCAGTCAGCAGCTGCCCAGTGTCAGACCTTAAACTGTGAATGAACCTCTTCTGTCCATTCTTACGCTCCAGACCAAAGAACAAGTGTGATGGAACATCCATCTGGGCTACAGTCTGGAAGCTGGACCGGACCAGAACCCCCTGAGCTGAGACACCCAGCAGGAAGCTAAAAGAGACTTTTTAACTTCAGTGTCTCAGTCTGGTTCTGGTCTCTGCTGGTCTCAGCTAGGCAGGGTGCTGCCAGGGATTTAGAGCCCCATGAAAAGAAATCTAATTGGGCCCTTGTTCAGGCCGGAGAAAACATGTGATGCTGTTTTATATAAAACTGCATTTTAATGCTATATTTGACTGTCATTCCCATATTAGTGAAAAGAACAACATGACAGTTACTTGGTTACTGCTCACTGTCTCCTTGTTGTCCTGCAGCTCTGATTTATCTCCACAGCTGCAGACTCACAGCTGCTGGCTTTGGATTTGGGCTGAATAAATACAGATATGAGGCTGTATGGTTGTTGTGATTTCATCTTCTGATTTCCAGAAAATAGAAACATTTCTCTGATTGTACTGAGTCACACAGTCTGCATGCAGCAGAAATGTTCTCCTCTGTTCTACTGCAGAGCAGGAAGGTGAGAGTCCCAACCTACTTTCTGCCTTTTCTGTACTGTGAGGGGTGAGAGGGGCCTCAGACAGGCTCCACTGTTTATTTATACAGAGTAAAGACATCTGATTTTAACTCATTTATGACACTAAGTACTTAAGCCCTATTCACACAGAACTAGTATAACCTGGGGACCTCCAGTAGTTTGTAATAATTGTGGAGGTCGTCTGTGATCTTAATCCTGTGTGAATCTGCCACGTCCGTAATTTGTAAAGTAAAAATTCCACCACAAATGACCTGCCATATTTCACCAACCACAGAGGTCATGTGACAATATTAATCCCGTGTGAATCGGCATCTCTGTGATTTGGGGTCGTTTTTTGTTTTTCTTCAGGTTTTTTGTGTTTTCCACCTTTTTTCTGCCTTTTTCCTGGTTGAGAATTATGGAGGCTGTGTTGGGAATTATGAATGAAAGTTTTGACAGTATTTTGGGTGCAAAATCAGGAGGCTCATTGAAAAATCTCGAAAGATAATTAGATGGATTACATGCATGGCAGCATGTGGTAAGAACAGGCTCACCAGTTATTATATTAAAGATATCCATATCTAACCGTTGTGCTGCTCCAACAAGGGCTCCGGTACAATCAATCCGGGAGATAATGTCAGTAAATTTGAGAAATTAAAAGAGAACATAAAGTTTTATCCAAAAAAATGGAAGCCACTTGGCGTTCTTCAGGCACACTCACACCGAGACAAAGAGACCTGAGAGCACCCTGTAATTTACTTTTTTCACATACATTTTTATGTTTCAAAATGCAGTGTTGGGAGTAACGCATTACAAAAGTAATGCAATTACTGTAATGCATTACTTTTTGCTGTAACGCAGTAATGTAAGGCATTACAAAAACAAAAATGGTAATATTTTACTCAGTACAAATCTCAGTAACGTGCGTTATAATGCATTTTAAACCTGAAATTAAGTGTATTGACTGAGGAGAAGATGACTGGAAGGATGTGAAGAACATCTATCTATAAAAGCGAGTAACCTCTGTCTGTCTGTCTGTGTGTGTGTGTGTGTGTGTGTGTGTTCCTCAAATATCTCTGCGGATCAGGATCAGACTGAACTGAGAGTTTCAACATGGCTGCTGCGTGGTTCAAGGGTGTGCTATTTCGCATTTGTTTGGACTGCAATGATACCGTTAATAAATTATTTCATAAATGCTCTACAAATTCCACCAAGCATTGTCCACCGGAGCCACTACAGTCACGTGCGCACCAGAGCCTGCATCACTGCAGAGTCCACCGCGACCCCCCACCTTAAGGAAGATATATACCTGGAGCGGCACGAGCTGGATCGGGATTTTGCCGGCGGTTCGGTCCCGTTCTGTTCTGTTCTGTGCATCTAAACTGACTGTTGTGGATTAATGAGATTAAATGAGTCCGGACCGAGTCTGTTCGGGTCTGAGGAGATCCGGAGACGCGCGGACAACATCGGAATCTGTGGATGTTCGTGTGTAGCTAGCCGCTAGCTAGCAGGTAGCTGCTAGCCGCTAGCTACACGGCCCACCTCCCGAAGCGACGGACCGGAAGCATCGGCACGTCCAAAACCGGACCGATATATATATCTATATATATATATATATATATATATATAGATATATAGATATATAGATATATATATATATATATATCGGTCCGGTTTTGGACGTGCCGATGCTTCCGGTATATATATATATATATATATGTATATATATATATATATATATATATATATATAGATATATATATCTAGATATATATAGATATATAGATATATAGATATATTTTTGTATTCATGACTTTTATCGGATATTTCCCAATTGACCAGTTGATGAAGATGTGTTTAATGTTTCTCAAGACATAAACATTACTTTTTTACTGTTTTATAGTGAGAAAGAAGAGATTTTCGTGTCCATCAGAAATGAGATGGAGAGACTTGGCTTAATCTGAAAAAATAGAGATGTTTTAAAAAATGGAAATGTCCCACAATAAAGGTTTATTATCATTATTGTTGTTTGTTTTGTCATCTTGTTATGATTTCAGGTAAGAGGAAGTGGGTTTGGCCTCCACATTTTTTTCACCTGCGCAGTTTGTTGATCTGATGTTCCGGTCGATGCAGAGTGAAATGTCTGACAATTCTGACTCGGTGCCAACTCAGAGTGATGAACTGATAGGGAAAACTGTAGCGTTGATAATTCCCAGTTGTGTGATCAGACCATGCGTGAAGAAGGTTTTAGTGAAAGTGAATCAGATGAAAGTTCTGATGATGACAGCCCCTCAGCCCTTGACCTGCCATCTGCATTGTCAGATTGGGCAACTCGGTTTGGTATTTCTCTGGTCGCCCTGTCAGCACTCTTGTCCATACTTAGAGTTTACCACCCTCTCCTACCAAAAGATGGCCGGACTTTGCTGAAAACTAAGATGAATTATTCTGTGGAAAAGTTAGCAGGTGGCTCGTTTTATTACTTTGGGGTTTTGAACACACTTTCCAGAACATTTGAGAGATTGTCGAGTAAAGTAAATGACAGACACTTGTTCAAATTGCAGCTAAACATTGATGGTTTGCCACTGTTTAAAAGTTCTTCTGTTCAGTTCTGGCCAATTCTAGGCATGTTGCAAGGCTTTATGAAAAGACCTGTGTTGATTGCGTTCTTCTGTGGTGAATCTAAACCAACCTACCTGTCAGATTACCTAGGGGCTCTTGTGAATGAGTTTAAGGTGTTGAAGGATGGTTTTCTCATTGGTCAAAAGACTATCTTTGTGCAAATTAGTTCAGTTATATGTGATGCTCCTGCCCGAGCTTTTGTTAAAGCGGTCAAGAGTCACACTGGATATTCAGGATGTGATAAGTGTACCCAGTCAGGTGTTTCCAGTAACCATCGCATGACTTTCCCAGAAAAAAATGCTCCTCGTAGGACAGATGAGAATTTCAAGGCTTTAAGTGACGAAGACCACCATAAGGGTGTCTCGCCTTTTACTGAGTTGAATATTGGTATGGTGAGCTGTTTCCCTCACGATTACATGCATTTGGTTTGTCTCGGTGTGGTACGTAAGCTTTTGGATTTGTGGATGGGTGCAGCTGGGCCTCTTCGTTGTCGCATGTCAGCTAGTCAAAGTTGCATCATATCTGACAGACTGACTGGTTTGAGAGCCTTTGTCCCTTCTGAGTTTGCCAGGAAACCAAGAGGACTTACAGAGAGACATAGATGGAAAGCAACAGAATGGCGACAATTTCTGTTGTATACAGGTCCAGTTGTGCTGAAGGGTATCCTAGCTGACGAGCTTTACAATAACTTCTTATTGCTTTCAGTTGCCATTCATGTTCTAGCTCGGCCCTCATAATGTTTAGTACTAAATGATTATGCCAGGACATTGCTTTGCTCATTTGTGGACCATTTCAGTAAGTTATATGGTGACCATTTTGTCGTTTACAACATACATGGTCTTGTTCATCTCAGTGATGATGCAAAGGTTCATGGTCACTTAGACCTCTTTTTCTGGTTTTCCTTATGAAAACTATCTGCAGATTTTAAAGAAACTGGTAAGGAAACCACACAATCCCTTGGCTCAAGTGATAAGACGTGTCTCAGAAATGGAGAATATCAGTGAGGAAAGCATTGCAGAGAAACAGAGTTGCATTGCATCAGGGCAGCACTGTGATGGACCTGTGCCACAAGAGTTTGTTGGAAGTTCTGTAACTCAGTTCAAAAAGTTAGTCATTGATGGTGTGACTGTTAAATCCTCATGTGGTGGTGACAGCTGCTTTAGGATTCACAATGATATCGCTTTAGTGGAAAACATTGTTCTGCATGAAGGGTTCTATCATGTAATGTACAGGTCATACACCAGAAGAGAGACATTTTTCAACTACCCTGTTGACTCCACTGAAGTAGACATTCTGGTTGTTTCAGGTCTGTCAACCAACCTTAAATGTGCCAGGCTCAATGGGAATTTAAGCAAGTTTGTTAGAATTCCTTTGTGTGAGATAAGAGATACCTTTGTTGTGTTTCCTCTGCTACACCTTCATTGAGTGGTTGTACAATTGTTCTGTTGTTTAGTAAAGGATAAAGACTGTTGAGGTCTGTTCCATGGCCTAATGGAGAAGTGGAGGTGGAAAAACTCTGATGCAAAGCAGAGGAATTTTCATTCATTTCGAGGAATTGTCATTGATTTATTGATGATAAAATGTTCAGATTAATTGTGAATCATTTCTAAATCAAAAAGGTTCTTTGAGGGTTTTTCATATGCACTGTTTATTTGTCTTCTGGAATGGTGGTGGTGGGCACAAAAGAAAAGAGAAAGAAAAAGATTACACTCCCAAGCAAAATCCTGTCATAATGTTGTGGAGTTACATTTATGTTCTCTCATTGCAGAAAAGATGTACTCAGTCATCTGTTTTGATAAAGACGAGGAGGTGGAGGTTGCACCAACAGCCTGGTTTCATGAAGGGACCTGTAGGTGGCCTCCCTACAAGAGCCAGGGAGTTCAGCGGGCCGTTAAGCAGCTGGAGGAGGCCCAAAGTACATGGCCTGTTCACACAGACGCCAGAATATTTTATTCTTCAGGTTTGCACTCTTAGATAATGAACTGATTTGTAATGTCAAAAGGAAACATAATCCTAAAATTGAGTTCTGTTCAACAGACAGCATTTTAGAATGCCGCAAGCGAGTTTCACTGGCACTGGAGCAGACGGACTATGCATCAGAGGCAGACGACCAAGACATGCGGCCTAAAAGAAAACTTAAGTAGGACTTTTATGCATCTCCACACGCACGCACACACACACACACACACACACACACACACACACACACACACACACACACATTCTTTAAAAGCAGCATAACGCACCTGCTACACATGTTGTACCAATGTTCTTTAACAACAAGGCTATGGGTCAATTTACTTTAGAATTATCATATGATAATGTTTTCATATAACAGTATTATATACCTGCTGGGCACATAACACTCTGTGTTTAATTTTGTATTACTACCTAGCAGTTCAGATCATTCTTTGTATTTGATGCGGATGTTGATGTCTTTGTCTTTTGTCTCTCTCTAACAAAGGCCAAGTAGATATATGAGGGACCAAGAAGATGAGGAAAACCTCAGTCCACCGAAAAGGAAGTGTGTGTCTTCCCAAGGCCCCCGCTATCCCAAGACCTCCCTCCAGTTCCAGGCACTTCATTCTCATGCCACAATCAGAATGTGGGTTTGTTGAGGTCCCCTCATCTGGTGAAGAGCCTCAGAATTCTCAGGTATAGAATTGCAGAATATTTTTATCTCTAGTTTTAAATAGAAATCTGTTTAAAATGTGCCCTTTAGGGATTATTCAGGATGAATAGGGATGATTGATGGTCAGCAGTCAGCAACCTTTTTGACATGAAACGTCAGATAAACCATTTGCAGTTTTAGGCTTAATTGACAACATGAATTGTTGTTCACTAATAAGGTTCATTTAACCAAGTTCATAGGTTTAAAACTGTTATATTGTTATTTCTACATTCACCTTCAGCATGTAATGAGCCTGGGGTCAAGCCTCCGCCAGGCAATAGATCAGAGTTATGGTGATATGGCAGGGTCAGAGCAGCAGCAGAGCAGTGACATGGCAGGGTCAGAGCAGCAGCAGAGCAGCAGCATGGCAGAAACAGCAGCAGCCCAGCCTATCAGTCCACCCTATCATGGGTACATGAGAGGCTGCAACCAAATGTGTGGAAGTAAGTTTGAAGGGTGCCTTCTTCCAACTGTTGTCTTGAGATCTCTCCACAGGTTTTTTATGGGACTTGAATAGACTCATTGATGGCCACTTTAGGATCATATCTGGTTACTTTTTACTTTTTGGTGTTTTAGGTCATTGTCCTACTGAGATGACTAATAACCTTGCATTATACCCCTTGATTTTTATCAGTCTTTAGATTTCATAATGCCATGTACACAGACAAGGTCTCTGGTGAAAAATGGTCCCAATATTTTCATCCATGATTGTACATGCCTTGATAATTGTAAACTACCCTTTTGAACTAGACGATTCTTTTTTCAGCTCTTCTGAAAGAAGTTCTTGTCAATCAACAAATTCTGATGGATCAGCAAAAGAACATAATCCGAATGATCCAAGACATGCAGAGATCCACCAATGCTGTCACAGGGATTCCCACCACTAACGTATTTCCCTTGAATGATAAGCCTGCCCTGTATGCTCTTGAGAGGGATCTAGGAAGTCAACCAGACCTCCGTAACAAACTGGTGAGCTGTTTTCTTTCTTATCTTTCTGCTTTCTTCTTTTCTTTTTTAAATTTATGGTTATGCCGAATAGATGATGGAAAATGGGACTCTTTTATTTTGAATTCCTAATTTTGTTGTTTTTTTCTTTTTGTACTTTAGGTCATCACTCTTGGATTGGTGGGAGGGGCAACAGTTAAAGAAACTGTGTGGCGCATTCTGAAGCAGGCATCAAAAATTATTTTGCGAAGACCATATCATGGCGCGGCCTGAATGGGAAAGTGCCGTTTGAAAAGCTCCACCTCAGGGCAGTTGTGACAGGTAAGGATTATCCTGCACCCATGTTGACTGATTTTATTGTATTTATTATTATTATTGTTATTGTTATTATTATATTATTACCAGATTAAGTTTTTCTGCTGAATTGTTTTTCTTTTATTTGTTATGTCATTTTCAGATGCTGTCAGACGTAACCCTGTATGCATTGAAGCCACTGATCTGAGCATCGCTGATGCAATTAAACGGTGGTTCTACTGGGCAGGGGATAGGGAGGGGGGGAGGAAAAATCGGCTGCCAGGCGCCAGCCGGCCGACAGTATAAATTTGTGTTAAAAAAAACAAATGTCTTAAAATTAATTGATGAGCAAGAGACACCAGAATAAAAAAAATAAAATAAATCTATTGTCTTTTTGTTTCGTTTTTTATACATACAGTTATAACACATAAGTAGCACATGAGCCTAGGATACTAGGACATAGTTTCCACATGTATAAATGAATGAATGAATGAATAAATAAATAAATAAATAAATATAATTAAAAAATATATTGTGGCATCACTTTGGTTCAATTATGGCATCCTTTTGGATCAGTTTAGTCTAGTTTTTGGCAAGGTTATGGGGTTTTGGCCTCTCTTTGGGATAGGTCTGGCAACACTTTGGAATTCCAAAATCCCTTTTGGCTCACTTTTGGCTGAGAGTTGTTTTTTTCTTGGCATGCCAGAGTTGGGCCAAATTTGGGCCGTACATCATTCAAAAGCTTATCCAAAATGGCAAGCCACATTTGGTCCAAATTTGGGCCATAAACAATTTGCAGGATAATTTCACCCAGTATAACAAAATGTGTGTCTGAACAACATTACAGACCCTAGCTTTAAGTGCACTTTGTGTGCGAAACCAAAACATCTCTCTACCTCGCGAAATAGCACAAGTAATTTAACAAAACATCTAGAGCGGTGCAACACTAACATTAAAGTCCGTGTAAACCAAAATCAGCCATTTTCTTCTAAACACATTAAACGGGTCATAAATGTGTTTACTTAAAACATGTAAAAGCCATTCGGCCATGTAGAATTTAATTTTGGAGCTAGGCTCACAAACAGTTTTTCAACATTTCTGTGTTCAGGATTTAATGGACGGGTCAGAAATCATGCAAATCATGGCCGCGTTACGTAATGCGGCCCTATGATTTGCATAAACCCCGCCCTGCTGCGGTAGTGGTATAAACACGTTCAGCGCGTCAGCTTCAGCGGTTCTCCCACTCACTCTCCAGTTTCGGATTGCATTGCTTACAATAGTTTGCAGCTAGCTAACCAGTCAACCAGTCAGCTAACCAGTCATGTCTCCTCCACATCCTCTGCATCTTTCCTGGATGCCACAGTGTGCAGGGTGACGGCGCTGTTATCTTATTTAAGTTTCCTTCGGATGACAACATAAGGAAACGGGGGAGTCCATTGACGCTGGTCAACTCCGTCCCCGGCTTGCATCCTCTCCTCCGCCGAAGAGGAGATGTGGCCGCTGCTGACCGCCGCTGACACTCTCCATCCCGCTGACGGCGGGTCCCACCGGTGCAACACTAACATTAAGCTAGTAACCAAAAGAAAGCAAACTGAGGATGAGAGTGGAGAAAAAACTAAACAGTAAAAATTAACTTTCTCCCGTTCTGCGATGCTTGAACCTCGAGAAGTGAGGAGACTGGTGGCAGAGTATGTCGTCGAAGACATGCTGCCACTTTCAACAGTGGATTCTCCATCTTTTAGAAAATGTGTGAGCAGGATCTCCGTCCAGGCTAGCAATCAGAGCCGTTTCTTGCTATAAGTGGACTCTGCGGGTGCATAGGGCCCCCGCGCCACTAGGGGGCCCCCTCAAGTTGCAAGGCCAGCTGCAATACCTGAGGAAAATATGTGAAAAGGACCTGACACCTGGCCCGCTGATTGGTCAGATCTGGTGTCTACCACGCCGCGTTGCTATGACGACCAGTACTACTAAACCAGCGCCATAGAGAGAACTCTATCACTCTGTACTAAACTAGGAGGGGGCGGGGAATTGCGCTGAGCCGTAAGTTCAGGTCATTCACGGCATGGCGTCCAAAATAGCGTATTCATCTGGTGCAGAAAAAAGAAGAAACTAGATGAAGAAAAACGCTCGCTGGATAAAAATAAGTTTTTTTTTTCATTATGTGGGTTGGAGGGGCTCGCTAAAATGTCGAATTTTTTAGCTAGCTTAAGTGTTTGCTTAAGGAGAGGGCTAAAATAAAATGTGTCTCACATGTGAAGGCCATAACACTGATTGACTGAAGTGAAACACGTTTTGGTGAACCACAGCAGGTCCAGTTCGTTGGCATTATATTTGTGAGGGATGGTGTGTGTGTGTGTGTGTGTGTGTGTGTGTGTGTGTTAGGCAGATATCTGTCATGCCTGCTGGATCCTGATCCAGTGGAGCTGCTGGTCCGTTATAGACCTCCTCTGCTCTTCAATATGTGTCACACAACATTACTTTAGGATTGTTTTTATAATTAATTTATCAATTTTAGTGTTTCCTCAGTTTGTAGGTCTCTAATGTTAAGTGTGCTAAACAACCCTAATGCATATGAGGCCTACTGTGGATTATTATGGACTATAGTGGCAGTAGATTATTGCTCTGAGGGGATTATTGTTAACTCTGCTGAGGTAGTCTTTCATCTTTCTTTTCCACATTTATTAGAATATTTATCGTGACAATATAATTTGAACACATTTTCCTACGTTCCTACAGTTTAGTTACGTTTTTGATGTATTACTTTGTTTTATTCAAAAGAATCATAATAACACAAATTAAAGTTAATTTAAAGTGAACTATACTATATAGGACCGTTAGTTCTGCCCACAGAATATATGTTAAGACCAAATCATCAGTTAAGCAAGTAGTTCACTTTGTAATACTCTGTGAAATATAAACTAAGATATTCCTTCAATATCACATAAAGCTCATCAGTCATTTATGTTTGTTTAATAACTCTTTGAAACTGCTTAAAAGTGACAATTTGAAATTGAGTGCATGCTTTAAAGCAGTGGTTCTCAAATGGGGGGGCGCGCCCCCCTGGGGGGGCGCAGTGAGGTGTCAGGGGTGGCTTGAGAGGCAGGGCAGGACACGAAGGTCTATTTTCACTGGATACTTGTCCGCTGCATTACGTCTCCGTCACGCCAGCGGAGCTGATAGGTTTCACTTTCACTTTAGTCTAGGTGTTAACTTCCAACAGGTCCGGTGCGCTGCGTGTCTGCTACGTGTCTGCTCCGTCCAGCCCCGGCAGTCCGGAGCCCTCCAGAACAGCTACAGGACTTCTATATATCTGGCGAATGCCGGAGCGCGACGCAGCAAGTCAGCTGAATTTTGCACCGAGTAGACAGGAAGTCAAGCGACGAAATAACAATATAACATCCGGTTACTTTTCAAAATAAAACACTCCGTGTTGACACCTCTAAGAAAAGACAAACACAAGCTCTTCTGCTAATCCCTCGGTCTATGCTATCTATAACTATGCAGCAGGAAATATGACGATGCTTACATAGACGTTGGGTTTACCATGAACAATGAGGAAAGACATGTTTGTGTTTTATGCAAAAAACTCTGGCAGCGGAAAGCATGAAACCATTTTGATAATCAGGTGATTGTATGCAGAATGCTGCTACTCATACAGTGGTTTATACAGATAAATAAATAAATATTATCAGGATCTTAATAGTATTTCAATTCGAGAGGGCGCGAAAAGAATTCTGTCCTCTAGGGGGGGCATGACAAAAAATAATTGAGAACCACTGCTTTAAAGGGACACTGTGCTGTATATTGCAAGGTTTAAAATAAAAACAGATTATGAATTTCTCCATTAGTGTAACATAACTCAATTAGGCCTATACAGTATGAATATTTGCTTAGGATCTGTTTTGCTTGGTAACCTGAGGAGTTTTGTCTTTGCAGGAGCAATTCTTAAGTATTTTGGAGCCGCA
Organism: Sparus aurata; assembly: GCF_900880675.1. Taxonomy (NCBI): domain Eukaryota; kingdom Metazoa; phylum Chordata; class Actinopteri; order Spariformes; family Sparidae; genus Sparus; species Sparus aurata. Next base: position 3,068,767 of record NC_044196.1, on the reverse strand, counting down.
GAACAGGAAGCAACACTGCCGCCTTCAGCACCAGAGATTGGCAAGCAGCTCTCATATGCTGGCAAGGAAGCAGAAATGGGGCTTAGGGTAGATCTGCTTAAAACACAAGACTTAGATGATACTAATAATCATCACAAAGTGGTGTGATTGTGTTATATAGTTCTGTATGGTTCCTTTAAAGTAGGGATGCACAGATGCATCGGCTGAACATTAAACATCGGTATCGGCCGATGTTTGCCTCCTTAACTGCCATCGGCCATCGGCAAATAACAATGACATTCGCCGATGGCCGTGGCCGATGTTTATATCTTGATTTGTGGCATGAACGCTGTGCTCATGGAGAAACTCTTTTTTCCCTCTTTTTTTTTGGGGGGGGGGGAATCCAGAAACGCAGCCCTCCCGTTATCATGTGGATGGCGAATCCGCATACTTTCCAAAACAATGACGCCATCGCCGCATCCCGCGACGTCCCTTAACAACAACAATGGCGGACTACATGCTCGTGTTCGTGCCGCAGGACATATTGAGCCTTTCTTGCAACTTACTCTCCTTGTAGTTGAGTGTGAGTCTCAGCAGCAGTTCGACATCATTAAGTCCACACAAACGATTCTGGTTTTCTTGCACTCGCCATTTTCATCTTCTTCTTGTTGTGTTCGGTTTTTCCGTGTACTGTCTGTTTGTTTACAGCGCACAAGCTTAATGCGCATGCTCCGTGTCTTCTTCTCCGTTTTTGGTGAATGTCAAGCGCCACCTAGAGGCTGGAATATGAACTACAGCGTTTTCGGTCGTTTTCAGTGGATCCGTGTGGACGCAAATATTCTTAAAACGATGACGAGGAAGACGGAGAAAAAAAAGATTGTTTTCGCCCGTCTGGACGGCTCCTCAGACTTCAACTGACACGGCGTCTGAGAAAACCAAACAGCTTCCTCCAGACAGCGCCAAAGCAAAACAAATAACAAACAAGGTGATGGAGTTCATCACTTTAGATGACCAGCCTTTCTCTGTAGTGGAGGATGTGGGGTTTCGGAGTCTGATGAAGTTTATGGAGCCACGCTACACGCTGCTGTGTCGACGTCACTTTGCCAAGGTCCGTCTCCCCGAAATCTTGTCATGTGAACTAAGGTTATTTTAAAGGAGAACTTCGGTCGATTTAAACATGCAGCTTCATTGCTCAAGCTACCCTTGACTTGCCAGTACCGAAGACGCGAACAAATTTGGTCCAGCCATTACAGAGCTCTGTGAACGGAGACTTAGCATTGAACGCTAACAGCATGGGGTCAGAACTTCACACTGTGTTTTAAGCGTCTTAACATGCTCCACATCTCACACCAAAAGTTATGCAACATCAGCAGACACCTTAGCACGCTCGACGGATTGACTAGTTTGGTCTAGCTACCGGAAGACACGGATGTCAACAAACAGGTAAGTAGCTCCTTGCACAAACACACTGTTTTAACTACTTTTTTATTCAGTTTGAGTCATACACACTACCGTGCTGTGTGCTAAGGTGTCTGCTGATGTTGCATAACTTTTGGTGTGAGATGTGGAGCATGTTAAGACGCTTAAAACACAGTGTAAAGTTCTGACCCCATGCTGTTAGTGTTCAATGCTACATCTCCGTTCACGGAGCTCTGTAATGGTTGGACCAAATTTGTTCGCGTCTTCGGTACTGGCAAGTCAAGGGTAGCTTGAGCAATGAAGCTGCATGTTTAAATCGACCGAAGTTCTCCTTTAAATGTCAACCAGAAAGTGACATTAAAGGTTGTTTTTGTTTCATAAATTGGTCTAATTGGATTTGTGCTCATTCAAGGACAGTGTTATGAAGAGCTGAAAGACTTGTATGTTTCTGTGGCACAAAAAAAGGAATAAATAACAAAAAGAAAGAACATCGGCATCGGCCATCTGCCAAGTTGTTATGTTAAACATCGGTATCGGCCCAGAATTTCACAATCGGTGCATCCCTACTTTAAAGTATTGTTTTTATTGTTGGTTTGTTTTCATTGTTGCATTGTTATTGTATGCTGGTTTATTGTGTTGGTCCTGAAGGGCTTGTGTTACATTTTAAAGATTCCTTACTACCTCAACAGTATTATTCTTGTTAGTTTTTTTGTTTCTATTGTTTGCATATTGATATGGATGCTGGATGATGCATTGTGATTTTCTTTTCTGAGTAAAAGCCTATTTTATTTTCTCTACAACTTTAACTTTAGTTTTGGGTGTATGTATGTTTTATGTTTAATGTCAACTTAAAATAAAATAAAATTGAGGAATACTCCATCAGTTTCATTTATTGACCTATCAAGGATCCCTATTGTTTACCTTGTAATATCATTTTTTATCAGTTCAGCTTACTAGTGTGGGTCAGCTTAACCCCTTGATGCCTGAATTTACATGCAATTATGATAAAAGAATAATTATTTGTGTTTTTGCTTTCAAGCAGAGACTAAATTAAGTGGAGATAATTAATTTGACTGTAGCACATAGAATAGTTATAAATTTGGGTTATGATACAATTAATAATTAGCAATAAAGTAGTTATTAAAACACATTTCCCATCTGAGGCATGAAATTGATTTTATTAATGCCAACATACTATTTAAATTGTAATCTGGTTTCATGACAGACATTCAAAACTTCATCATGAAAATGATAATAAAAAAAAAAAATGTGAGTGTATGTGTGTGTACTAGATTAATTATGTTCATTTTTTATCTCAGCTGCATTTTGAATAGAAGCGGTTTGATAGGCGTTAAGGGGTTAAGATGTTTGATTTTAATTTGAGAGAGGTTTTCACGACTCTGGCCTGTTTTCCTCTTAAAATGTGACAGATTGTTGCATCTTTATGGGTCACCCAAAAGGGTTAGGAATCTATCCATTGTAGTTTGACAAAATAGGGGCCCCCAAACAGCATCTTACACAGGGCCTCCAAAAAGACAGAAACAACCCTGCCAGCAATGACAAGGTAAGCTATCATTGTCTCAACAGGTTAGTGCTGCTCGGCTACTGACTATGATATAAAGCCACCAGAACAGTGACATAACGTCAATCTGTTTCACGTCAGTCTGTATCCAGATAAAACATCCTCTCTGCCTCTGTCTGGTCTGTCTGCTACAGTACTGACCTGTATCTACAGTACTGACCTGTATCTACACTACTGACCTGTACCTACAGTACAGACCTGTATCTGCAATACAGACCTGTATCTACAGTACCAACCTGTATCTACAGTACAGACCTGTATCTGCAGTACTGACCTGTATCTGCAGTACGGACCTGTATCTGCAGTACTGACCTGTATCTGCAGTACAGACCTGTATCTAAAGTACTGACCTGTATCTACAGTACAGACCTGTATCTACAGCACTGACCTGTATCTACAGTACAGACCTGTATCTGCAGTACTGACCTGTATCTGCAGGACAGACCTGTATCTACAGTACTGACCTGTATCTACAGTACAGACCTGTATCTGCAGTACAGACCTCTATCTACAGCACTGACCTGTATCTACAGTACAGGCCTGTATTGCAGTACTGACCTGTATCTGCAGTACAGACCTGTATCTACAGTACAGACCTGTATCTGCAGTACTGACCTGTATCTGCAGTACAGACCTGTATCTGCAGTACTGACCTGTATCTGCAGTACAGACCTGTATCTAAAATACTGACCTGTATCTACAGTACAGACCTGTATCTGCAGTACTGACCTGTATCTGCAGTACAGACCTGTATCTACAGTACTGACCTGTATCTACAGTACAGACCTGTATCTGCAGTACAGACCTGTATCTACAGTACCAACCTGTATCTACAGTACAGACCTGTATCTACAGTACTGACCTGTACCTACAGTACAGACCTGTATCTGCAGTACAGACCTGTATCTACAGTACCAACCTGTATCTACAGTACAGACCTGTATCTGCAGTACTGACCTGTATCTGCAGTACGGACCTGTATCTGCAGTACTGACCTGTATCTGCAGTACAGACCTGTATCTGCAGTACTGACCTGTATCTGCAGTACAGACCTGTATCTGCAGTACTGACCTGTATCTGCAGTACAGACCTCTATCTACAGCATTGACCTGTATCTACAGTACAGACCTGTATTGCAGTACTGACCTGTATCTGCAGTACAGACCTGTATCTACAGTACTGACCTGTATCTACAGTACAGACCTGTATCTGCAGTACAGACCTCTATCTACAGCACTGACCTGTATCTACAGTACAGACCTGTATTGCAGTACTGACCTGTATCTGCAGTACAGACCTGTATCTACAGTACAGACCTGTATCTGCAGTACTGACCTGTATCTGCAGTACAGACCTGTATCTGCAGTACTGACCTGTATCTGCAGTACAGACCTGTATCTAAAATACTGACCTGTATCCACAGTACAGACCTGTATCTGCAGTACTGACCTGTATCTGCAGTACAGACCTGTATCTACAGTACTGACCTGTATCTACAGTACAGACCTGTATCTGCAGTACAGACCTCTATCTACAGCACTAACCTGTATCTACAGTACAGACCTGTATCTGCAGTACTGACCTGTATCTGCAGTACAGACCTGTATCTACAGTACAGACCTGTATCTGCAGTACTGACCTGTATCTGCAGTACAGACCTGTATCTGCAGTACTGACTTGTATCTGCAGTACAGACCTGTATCTAAAGTACTGACCTGTACCTACAGTACAGACCTGTATCTGCAGTACAGACCTGTATCTACAGTACCAAACTGTATCTACAGTACAGACCTCTATCTGCAGTACAGACCTGTATCTAAAATACTGACCTGTATCTACAGTACAGACCTGTATCTGCAGTACTGACCTGTATCTGCAGTACAGACCTGTATCTGCAGTACTGACCTGTATCTGCAGTACAGACCTGTATCTGCAGTACTGACCTGTATCTGTAGTACTGACCTGTATCTACAGTACTGACCTCTATCTACAGTACTGACCTGTATCTACAGTACAGACCTGTATCTGCAGTACTGACCTGTATCTACAGTACAGACCTGTATCTACAATACTGACCTGTATCTATAGTACTGACCTTTGACTTTCAGCACCACTTGTTTCTCCTTCAGTTTGCGTCCCTCCCTGTTGTAGACGGTGCAGGTGTAGATGTTCTTGTCTCTCTCTGTGGGGTATTTCAGGGTCAGACTGAGGTCTCCAGGTTCTAGCAGTTTTCTCTTCATCTCTGTTTGACCTCTGTAATATATGTCCTGTTCTCCAGGCTGGTCAGAACCGTTCTGATACACATGGACCTTCCTGTTGTATCCGTCTGTCCACTGCACTTTAGCGTCTTTCGGCAGGTGAACTATGGTTTTGCAGGGCAGCTGGACAGACTCCGCCCCTGAATCCACCTCCACCTGGTAGACTGAGAGGACAACAAACCACAACATCAGCTGAACAGACAGCAGCAGGAACTGTGAGGGTAACATGACTTCACTGTCCCATCCTTCTCTTATAATCCCAGACCTCACTGTTTCATCCTTTTCTTATAAACCTCACTGTCTGTCTCAACAGTCAGGGAACTACCAGAGTAAAGATGCTGCCCAGGTGCATAATGGGTAGTGTAGTAGTAGTGACATACCTGACTTGAAATACTGCCTAAAATGTACTAAAAGAGCTCCAGAAACAAGAAGTCCAAGAACCAGGAGAACCAGGAGAGCTTTGGCCCAGGATGGGAATTGTTCTGTGGGAGCCAGAAACATAAAGAACATGACCTCTGACCTCTGACCTCTGATCTGTATCTACAGGAGGTTTTAGGGTTAGTTGCTGACCTCTGACCTCTGATCTGTATCTACAGGAGGTTTTAAGGTTAGTTGCTGACCTTTGACCTGCAGCTGTACATCCATCACTCTCCGTTCTTTCTGTCTCTCCCCTCTGAACCATCTGACGGTGCAGGTGTAGGAGCCGCTGTCAGAGAGGTGGAGTTTTGTCAAACGGAGGCTGAGGTCTCCAGTTTCCAGAGCGTCAGTCTTCATGGATGTTCGGCCGCTGTAAAGCTGGTTTTGGTCTTTAAGTTCGTCACCTTCCTGCTGACGCTGGTGGACAGTTGAAGGATTGAGATCGTAGCGGCTCCACACCACTGAGGGCTCGTCCAGCTCACCAGCGGGAAAGTCACAAGGCAGCAGGACAAACGGGTCCCAGTCATACACCTCCACAGCTGAGGCATGCTGGGAAACTGTGAGGTCACACAGACAGAGAGGGTCAATGACAGCAGCCTTATTTCATGTCATGAGTGAATGTGGTCCTCTGCAGTGTGTGCAGCCTGTAAACGGTGCTGCTAAAGCTCAACTCAGACTCTGTGTGAATGAAGGCCAACATTTACATCCACATGTGACGCTGCTGTCAGCAAAGCATCATTATTACATTTGTGAACAGAAGCCATCAGAATGTGAGCGAGCTGCAGGGATCTAATCCTGAAGAACAGAAGTGAGGACAGTGTGACTGTACAGTCTTCTACATTCATCAGGGTTTAAAGACACAGTGAACATCTGCTGCCTTTAATCTGTTCTTCATGTGTTTCTGTGAAGAAAACATGGTCCTGCAGCTGAAACACACTGATGAAGTGAAGATGACACAGATCCACATTAAAGACATGACGTTGGACCGAGGTGACGATCAGATCAGAGGGAGGAAGGTTATCTTACCGTGCACGAGGATCACAAACACCACAAACATCTTCATCTTCCTGCCACAACTACAACAAGCACAAAGTCCTCTTTACTGAGCTTCACTTCAGAAACACATGGAGGACATCAGTTCACAGCCAGTCGTCACTTTGCTGCTGCTGACCGTCCACTGACACCAGGACTGAACTGGACTTTCACTTTGAGCTGTTTCCAGTGAAGCAGCTGCTGGAATCTGAGCAAACAGGTCCAACATGTCTTGTTTTGATACGTTTGTGGATATTATCTTTTATATCTCACACAGACGTGTGTGTGTGTGTGTGTGTGTGTGTGTGTGTGTGTGTGTGAGAAGCCTTCAGATGAAAATAAAATTGACTAATGGACGATCAATATTCCGTATGATGTAAATACTGATTAGTTCATTTGTTAAGGGAGTCTGGTGACAGACTGGTGTTGACCCGTCGGCCGTTGTCAGTTCAGAGTTGAGCTCCAGAGTTTGTTAAAGCAGCTCTCTGGAATGAAGTCAGACTGCCACAGATCACTTCTGAGGAAAGAGGAGGAGCTTCAGTGTCCTCACACTTTTCAGAGCTGTTGGTCCAGTTTGTGTGAGCATGAAGCAGCTTCAGACTGACAGACAGGAAGCTGAACCTTCAGTCCTGATGATTCTCTGTACAAGAACCAAACGTCTTCATCAATCTGCAGAGTGTTGTGGAATTTCAGTTTGTATGACCATTTAGATGAGATGAAGACTCAGAGACACCGATGACTTACGTTGAAATAGTTTAAAGAACAAGATCATGGAGGAGCAACACAACATCACATCTGTGACGTGTTCCAGCAATCTGAACTCGGCACTTCCATGACAGTAAACCAGCCACATTATAATCTTTGCAGAAGCATTCATCTAATTACTACCCTACAGCAAGCCAGCATATAAAACGGTACAGTATCATCACTGCTTGGTTCCACACACACACACACACACACACACACACAGCTAACGTAGCCTTAGACCTATATTAGCTGGACAATAACCTAGACCACTTTCCAGACTTTCCAAGGTAACACATTAACACAGCCTGCATAACAAAAAGAAAATCATGGGCGAGCAAGTGCAAACTAGAAATACAGGCAACACATCTACTAGGACAAGACGACCAAAGAAATCTACTCCCTGGTTTACTGACGAAACCCGGCGTAAATCTAAACTGGAGGTTTTTCATCTTGCCTGGCATGATAGTGTACTAAACTATAAGCATGCTCTAAATACTGCTAGAACAGCATATTTCTCCAGCATAATAAACAATAATAAACACAATCCTAGATTTCTCTTTAACACTGTGGCTAAACTTACTCAAAAACCACAGTCGGTGAGCTGGGCACCCTTTAATGCAAATGATTTCTTAGATTTCTTTTGCAATAAAATTGATGAGATCAGAATTAAAATTAACTCATCATCTCTGGCTTCCTTGTCAAACTTTGTCAAAAATGTTCCTGCTGCTGATTCTCAGTTAGTCTCAGCTCAACACTTTTGAAAATATCTCCCTTGAGATACTGTCTAAAATTGTCTCATCCTCTAAACCAACTACCTGCGTCCTGGACCCCTTTCCAGCAAAACTGTTTAAAGACCTATGGCCAGCACTGAGACCTACAATGTTAAATATTGTTAACTCATCACTCATGACTGGATCTCAGCGCTGCATTTGATACTATAGATCATGGCATACTGTCAGACAGACTTGAAAGCCAATTTGGCATCTCTGGCCTGGCCCTAGCCTGGCTAAAATCGTACCTGTCCGTGTTTCCTACAATGGTACGTCATCAATTTTTACTGCTGTGAGGTATGGAGTTCCCCAGGGCTCTGTTCTGGGCCCTTTGCTCTTCTCTTTATATATTACACCTCTCGGCCAAATTATTCGGAGCTATGGAATACAGTATGTGCCCTTAAAAGCTGATGACAATTCGCAAATCACGAAGCTAGAGACCTGCCTATATGCAGTGAAGAAGTGGATGTCAGAAAACTTCCTGCTCCTAAATTCTGACACAACTGACAGAGACACCATGTTGACCAGGTGACTGTAACCCTGGACAACTGCGTTATTTCTCAAAGCTCAACCATCAAGAATCTAGGTGTTAGTTTTGATTCTACACTCTCCTTCGATCAGCACATCAAAGAAATTACCAAGATCGCCTTCTACCACCTGCGCAATATAGCTAAAATTAGGTCCTTCCTGTCCACCGCGGATGCAGAGATCCTGATTCATGCCTTTGTTTTGTCTAGGCTGGATTACTGCAATGCCTTATTTTCAGGTCTTCCACATGAGAGCACTAAAAGTCTTCAGAAGGTTCAGAATGCTGCTGCCAGAGTCTTAACACGAACAAGAAAATTTGATCATATTACACCAATCTTAGCATCTCTGCACTGGCTCCCAGTGCATCTAAGATCAGACTTTAAGGTAGGGCTGGGAAATATATCGATATAAAACTTATATCGATATATTTTTTAAATGTGATATGGAAGTAGACCATAAAGCATACATCGATATAGTTCAAATTTGCGCTGTGGTCCTTGGTCCTCCAGGCAAACCGCCTGGAGGGGAGGGGCTGGAACAGACACTCCGGCACTCTTCAACAAACACTTTGGTGGCCGCCGTTGCCCCACACTTTGGCCTTGATGCCCCGTGAAATAAAACTCATCGTATGGCCACAGTGGCCTCTGTGCCCCTGGCCCGGTCAGCGTAGCGAGCTTGCCTTTAATTACAGCCACCTCAGTGCACAGTAGTCACTCACAGTAACTTCAGTGGGTTTTTGCGGTTCACGCAGGTGGAGTCTCATCATCACGATGATCTCACGTGAAAGCCTCTCAAACAGCAGCAGCGTCTCAAAACAGAAGAACGAAACTTACAGCACAGCGAGCGAGCTCAGCGTAACGATGATACGTAACTGACTTATGTGGTAGGATTTAGTCCGGTAAAGTTGGAAATATATTCACAGATTCGAACTTCCCAGATCAATAACTCATAAGTGAAACCTTGTTAAAACACAATTGACGGCTCTTTTCTACCGTAGTGAGGAAGACAACGAGCTACAACCGTATTTACATCAAAACGAGCGTCTGGACATTAACTCTGGTCTGTATGATCAGCCAGCTGTGAGACGAGGGCGCAGGGACCGTCTACAAAGTGCAACACCGAAGAGAGATACTACAAAATATTCAATAACTTCACTATTATTCAGAGTGTAGTGCCACCAAAATCATTCCACACATCAGTGGTCTCCTGCTGTTATTCTACAATTTTTTTGTTTGGAAAAAATGTGCTTTGGCATAATTTGGGGGAATTTCTATTGGGAGAAATATTCAGTAACACTAATATTCAGTGAAGTGTCACAAAACTCACCTCACCCTAACCCTACTTAAAAAAAAAAACTGTTTTGTAATGTGACATTAACTTGATATTGGTATTTAAAAAATGTTTTAATACATAATCCATGTCTTATTATAAATTAGGATGTTGGTACAGTCTGAAAGGTAAATCAACAAATTTTACTCAGTGGCCTTGGTGCCCCTAACAAAAAAAAAAGTGAAGGCCAAATGGACTTGCCCCTAAAATGACGAAATTCCCACCCACATGTCATATTTGGCTTTGACTTTGACTGAACATTTGCTCTCACTTTGCATAAAAATATCAGGATATATATCGTATATCGATATTCAGCCTAAACATATCGGGATATGACTATTAGTCCATATCGCCCAGCCCTACTTTAAGGTGCTACTGATGACATACAAAACTGTACACGGCCTTGCCCTGTCGTACATGTCAGATCTAATTAAACCATATACTCCAACTCAGGCATTACGCTCTCACAATTCAGGGCTCCTGATGGTTCCCAGGATTAAAAAGAAGTCAGCTGGCTGCAGGGCTTTTTCCTATTGGGCTCCTTTCCTCTGGAATAACCTCCCAGCTGACATCAGACAATCTGGCTCTGTTGACGCCTTTAAATCTAAACTCAAAACTCACTTCTTCGATTTAGCCTTTAATTAGCCCTGATATCAAGTGTAAGCTTCTCAGTGGGTCTGTGTCAGAGTTACTAGAGTTACACTGTGCGGCCGACGAGAAACAATCTGTTTATTCTGATCAATATTGCATTTCTCTAACCTTTGCTTTGTTTTCTGTTCCCATAAGCTGCAAGCTGTGTCACTCTCTACACTCTTGTAGTTTCTGGGCTTTCTCCATCAAAGGTGTCGGTGTGTAGTATGTTGATAAATGATTCTGCGGAAGCCAGGCTGGTGGAATGTTAGATAAATCTTTATTGAAAACAGATCTCAATACCAGCGTCCGTCCAGGCACAGCAGCTACCTGGGTGTCTCAAATTTATGACAAAGTTCTGCCCAATGCTTTGCCCTCTGCTGTCACAGAAGTCTTATCGCCTTCGATATCTGAAATCTGCAAAATACCACACCCTTCTCTGCTTGTACGGGCCTTTTTAAAGTCTAATTCCTCGCATCGTCCCACTTATTCCAACTGGTCACTTTGGTGGATTGAGGGTCCATCTATCCAATAGTAGAAAGAGAAGTTAGTCTGCCTCCTCCTGTACATTATCTAACTTCCGCTGAGGTCACTTCTTGGAACTTACAGCCTAAAATGGACCGGATTGTCTCTTCATGCTTATATGGCGATGTGTACCTTAAGTCAGCTCTGAACAACTAGTATAGGAGATAGACTCAGCTTTATGCCTCCATATGAATCTCTCCTCCAGCTAACCTTTAATGTACACACAGGGAGCTGTTTAATTGCTCCGGGGCCCCTGTAGTGTAAAATAACCATAGTAAGTAGATAGTGGTCAGTATAAAATAACCACAGTAAGTAAATAGTGACTAATGGTAACTGATAAAAACTGTTATAATGATAAAAGTAAGAAACAAAGGGTAACAAGTGTGAAAGAGTTGCTGAATCATACTACTGGGCACCAGCTGACTGAAAAGTGCATCTACTGTTTAAAGCTGCTATAGTCAGATGATGTCAAGTGTGAAAATATAACCACAAATCTAAGAATTACATCATATAACCAAATATGTAACGCCTTCATTATGTTTAAAAATGCAGTGCCAAGAGTGGTCAGATATAACGGGATATATCGAGAAGGGGACTGAGTTATAAAAACCTGAAGGCCTCAAGGCCAGAGTTTCTAAGAGCCGGTGATAGCGGCACAGAGAAAGCCCCAATGTAAAAAAACAAAGCGAGGTGAGGTGCAACTGGTCGACATGCAGTTCTGCACGTACGCCAATCTTCGCGCAAGCGCAGAAGGTAATTCAGGGTTTTTCCACAAGAGTATGGGGATTTTCCATTAAAAAATATGGTATTTTTCCATAGAGAAATAACTGTCAGCAGAAATTAAGCAGACTAATGATTGGTTGAGGCCATGTTGTCTGAACGGACACACCCACTTTTCTGTGTTTAAAAGAGGATGTTTGGGGCTTTGAGCCTCGGGTCAGTTTGGTTTTTTCACGGATTTTCTCTGTGTCTGATCCCGCTCTTTTTTGTCAGCAAATAAAGTTCTATTGCACTCAGCCTTGAAGACTCCTGGTGGCTTTTTGATCTTTGAAATCTTTTGGACCAACCGAGAAAAGAGAAGTAATTTTACGACACTCCTTGATATGTAAACATCACATCCGCCATCTCTCTTACCTCACAGTAAGGGAAAACAACTATCACTATTAAAGATTAGCTCTAGAGTTGTCACGATACCAAAATGAGTAACCACGATACTATACCAGACAAAGTATCACGGTTCCGGGTATTATCGCGATACTGCAGCCTTTTTTTATTATCATTATATTTATGAACTGCAATGTATTTGTACAAGTTATAAATACTTATTAATTACTTATAATGTTGTTTGGTGCATGATAAACAGAATACTAGTGAAGCATGAATTAGACTGAAACAAATATTTTTATGAATAACATTTATTAAAAAGTTAAAATAAAAAAAAATAAAAAGGTATGGTCTTGGCCATGGGTTGCTTCCCTTTTGGGTTGGATGGCTCTCTCTAAAATAAGGAGTGGGAAATACATAACAAATTAGCCTAATGGTCCTAATGGTTTTAGTTCATAACTGGGTCAATAAGAGTACATGAACAAAAGCATATGATCAATAAAAAACAAATAAATGAAGCTAGAATTTATATGGTTGAAATCATATAATCATTTAGTTTCCTTTGCACATTATTTATGTTTAACTAATATAAATAATCAACTTAGGATAACAAATCCTCTGTCTTTTAAAAATATCTATTTGACAATAATATAACATAATAAACCATAGAGGACAAAATACAATAAACAGGATCTGATTCCCTGTGAAAACTATATTTTTATGCATTTTCTAGGTGCTTTATACTTTGACATCCTTTAACTCTTCATTCCTCAGCCTGTACACGGAGCATATGGCCTAATATTAGCCAATGAGAAAATAAACAGGGCATACTAACCTGGTATTCGACATATAAATCTGGGTGAAGACCCTGCAGGTGTTTATGAGGTTGGATGTGTTCACTCCTTTGGCTCCTACAGCTTGGTGGTAGCGCCTGCACAGTGGACGGCCATCGTCTATTGCTTTACCATCTGTGCCTTGTTTAAAGCTAAAATTGTTCCAAATGTGACTTTTGGAGTTTGGTTTTTTGAGCAGAATTAGTGGTGCCACTGAGACGCCGCAGCGGCAGACTCGCCGCTCGGACCTGTGCTTCTGCCATGGTCAGTGTGTTGTCTCGGGTTTTTGACTGTGAGCAGTGCGCGCGTCTGGGCGAGACAGAACTTTAGCTTGTTGTTTGTTTTGAAGCAAATTTCTATCGAAGCGGAGCTGTCTTCACGGAGTTCGTTCTTGCCGGCAGAAACACACGAACAGCCAATCAGCTAACAGACGGGCGGACCCAGCGTGCGGAAACAGCCTATCATATCCCCGGACATCATCAGTAACAGGCAAACAGCCAATCATTCAGCAGCTGTGTAGTTCGGTTGCAGTAGTTGCCATGTGGGTTTGTTTACAAGGGAGTAGCATGCAGTGAGAAGCCGGGAGGAGAGTAGAGGCGGTCGCTATGTAGCGGAAACTGGCACCGGTAGTATAGTAATCCACGGTAGTACCGTCGTGTAGAATTTCTAGTATAGTAGGAACCGTTTCGGCACCGCGGGGTACCGTGGGTACCGCGGGTATCGTGCAACTCTAATTAGCTCTGAATGTGTAAGTGTGCAGACACCTCACTCTCTATAGCTTCTCCTCCCCCTCCTCCTCCTCCTCTCTCTCCTCCTTCTCTTTCTCCTCTTCCCCTCTTTTCTCCGGCTCGGGCTCCACTTGGTGATGCCTCGTCCTGCTCTGTCATCTCCTGGATCCACTCACTCTACATAACTTGTATCAGACTTTCTGTTAATGTAACTTGTAAACTGTGAATTGTTGCTCTTTTCCGTACATGCAACATCTACTGCATGTCTGTCCGTCCTGGAAGAGGGATCCTCCTCTGTGGCTCTTCCTGAGGTTTCTTTTTTTCGTTTTTTTTTACCCTGTTAAAAGGTTTTTTTTTCCATCAACATGTGAAGTTTTTCCTCACTTTAATCGAGGGTCTAAGGACAGAGGATGTTGTTCACTGTACAGATTGTTAAACCCACTGAGGCAATGTGATTGTGATTTTGGGCTATATAAATAAAATTGATTTGATTTGATTTGATTTGACTGAGTGGACCCCAGGACTCACTACTATACAGCGCAATGGGCTGGACGTTTTTACACCGTTGTGTTTTTTTTTTTAACATCCCTTTGCACAACAGGAATTTATTTATTAATTTAAAAAAAACCACATAAAAAGGTCAAGGCAAAAAGGGGCTCAATCCCCCCTTGGGCCCAATGTGTGCATGTGCCTGCTGTGGTACAATCGAACATGACTGGTGGTTAAAAAAGTTGAGAATTTTATGTGATTGTAGATTATCAGTGGGTATCTGTCTAATTCCACTCTACATGCATTTGTTGGTGTGTTTCTGTGTACTGATGTACTGATACGGACATATCTGCAGAATTCTTCATGTAAGGATTGTGTTGGATGTTTGTCCCAGCAGGTAGAGCTCTGATGACTGAGTGGACCCCAGACTTCACTACATACAGCACAATGGGCTGGATGTTTTTACACTGCAGTTGTTGTTTTCTTCTACATCTCTATCCACAACAGGAATTTACTTATTCATTAAAAAAACACACAAAAAAGGGGCAGGGACTCAAGCAGCCCTTTGGCCCGATGTGTGCACGTGCCTGCTGTAGTGCTATAAAACATGACACACCTTCAGTACCAAACTAATAAATGAGTTTCAATGGATCATTTGTGTGAACTTTGTCCCGTACAGCCGCTGCAACAGGCCATAAAACTGGGGACAGCGTGACTGTACAGTCTTCTACACTCAACACAAATATCAACACAACACAACACTCAACACATTTTTATCAAGTTCAACTCAAAGATTTCAGACTTTTTATGCACAATGTGTTAGTGAGCTCACTCTATTGCACTATTCTCACCCCGGAAGCTCAACCCTGCCTAACACTGCCTGGTTGACTTCCTGTATAGGACTGCAGAGTGTGAATTCTGTGCCGAGCTGGCACCATGTAATTGCATCCTCTTACTTATTTATTCATTTGCACTACATTGTCCTCTCTTTTTGTTGTACTGTTGTAGTTATGTGTGGTGTCCTTGAGTGCTTTGAAAGGCGCCTTCAAATAAAATGCATAATTATTATTATTATTATTATTATTATTACGTTGGACTGAGGTGACGATCAGATCAGAGGGAGGAAGGTTATCTTACCGTGCACGAGGATCACAAACACCACAAACATCTTCATCTTCCTGTCACAACTACAACAAGCACAAAGTCCTCTTTACTGAGCTTCACTTCAGAAACACATGGAGGACATCAGTTCACAGCCAGTCGTCACTTTGCTGCTGCTGACCGTCCACTGACACCAGGACTGAACTCAACTTTCACTTTGAGCTGTTTCCAGTAAGTCACATGTTAGACGCTGCTTCCTGTGACGCCCACAGCTGTGGTTCACTGTGTTTCTGTCCTCGTCACGTCTTAGTTCTTTATTTTTGTCTTTCACCGCAGTAACACAGCCTCGATAAACAAGTGTCATGATGGCTGTGCTGACTGTTCTGCAGTTGTCTCAGGTGTCTCTATCAGAGAGACGTGTCTGTGATCTACAGCAACATAGACAGGTGTTAGAGAAGGTTTGACATGAGGTATGTGATGGAAAAACATTAGTTAAACTCTTGTGTGACATTTCTATAACCCCGTGTGTTTGTATGTGAAAGGAGAAGTGGTTAAATGAATACCTCATCCTGTCTCAGGAGTTGTTGCAGTCTGTTTCCTGTATGGTGCATATATTGTTTAACCTGCATGTAACCACTAACAATAGTTGAAACGAACACCACCTACCACCATCTACTGTTTCCAGGCTCCTGCTGCCTTGAAACACTGACTGATCTGGATCGTCAAACCCCGGGCTCTGCTGGATCATTACTCTCCTCTGCTTCACTATCTCCTCATATCTATATTTCTGTTAACCTTGATGCCTCTCTCTGTCTGTTACTAATTATCTTGTGTGTCCTGCCCTCTTCCAGGTCAGCATGGTGGACAGGAGGTCGTCTGGCTCGGGCTCCACTTAGTGATGCCTCGTCCTGCTCGGTCGTCTCCTGGTTCCACTAACTTTACATAACTTGTATCAGACTTTCTGTTAATGTAACTTGTAAACTGTGAATTGTTGCTCTTTTCTGTACACGCAACATCTATTGCATGTCTGTCCGTCCTGGAAGAGGGATCCTCCTCTGTGGCTCTTCCTGAGGTTTCTTTTTTTCGTTTTTTTTTTACCCTGTTAAAAAGGTTTTTTTTCCATCAACATGTGAAGTTTTTCCTCACTCTAATCGAGGGTCTAAGGACAGAGGATGTTGTTCACTGTACAGATTGTAAAGCCCACTGAGGCAATGTGACTGTGATTTTGTGCTATATAAATAAAATTGATTTGATTTGATTTGACTGAGTGGACCCCAGGACTCACTACTATACAGCGCAATGGGCTAAACGTTTTTACACCGTCGTTTTTTTTTTTTACATCCCTATGTGTAACCGGGTCAACCTGTGAGGTTAATGAAATATGTATATAATTACACAAAATCTGTTACTGCCTGACAAGAAAATGCCTCCGAATCCAGTGCAGACTGTGTGTGTAGCTCGGAGCTCCTCCTTTTTGATTTCTTCTTCTGTGGTCCCCACTATAAATGCTTCCTGCGCCCCCCACCTCTGCCCTTTTGTACAATGCTCCTGCGGGAGAGGTGGGTGACCTTATTTCATTCAGTTGATAATCCTGAACCATCCTAATGTTTCTCTTTGTTTATTATATGTATTTCTGGTCTCAATGTTATTGTCATGTCTGTTCCTGTCTAATAATGTATACATGTTAACAGAGTTGCATTTTAAAATAGTGGTTTTAACAGTTGAAAATCGCTAGCTTGACTCTTATGACAAACCAAACTAACTTCCGGGTTTGTCGATATCTTTATCTGCATTTTATTTGTATAGGAGCTCGAGTGGACAGTACGATTTACATGGAGGTTCTGCTTGTTATCTATTTTGTCAGAATAAACGGAGATTGTCTCCAAAGAGGTCCCGGTGTCACAGCATCATTCAAACCAACACAACGCAGAAGCACACCGGTCACATATGCACAACAGGAATTTATTTATTCATTAAAAAAACACATAAAAAGGGCACTTTTTATTACGAGGCTAAAAGGGGCTCAATCCCCCCTTGGACCCAATGTGTGCATGTGCCTGCTGTGGTACAATCGAACATGACTGGTGGTTAAAAAAGTTGAGAATTTTATGTGATTGTAGATTATCAGTGGGTATCTGCCTAATTCCGCTCTACATGCATTTGTTGGTGTGTTTCTGTGTACTGATGTACTGATACGGACATATCTGCAGAATTCTGCATGTAAGGATTGTGTTGGATGTTTGTCCCAGAAGGTAGAGCTCTGATGACTGAGTGGACCCCAGACTTCACTACCGTACAGCACAATGGGCTGGATGTTATTACACTGCAGTTGTTTTTTTTTTACATCTCTATGCACAACAGGAATCATTTATTTACTAAAAAAACACACAAAGGGGCAGGGACTCAATCACCCCTTTGGCCCGATGTGTGCACGTGCCTGCTGTAGTGCTATAAAAGATGACACACCTTCAGTACCAAACTAATAAATGAGTTTCAATGGATCATTTGTGTGAACTTTGTCCTGTACAGCTGCTGCAACAGGCCATAAAACTGAGGACAGTGTGACTGTACAGTCTTCTACACTCAACACAAATATAAACACAACACAACAATCAACACATTTTTATCGAGTTCAACTCAAAGATTTCAGACTTTTTATGCACAATGTGTGTTAGTGAGCTCAGTCTATTGCACTATTCTCACCCCGGAAGCTCAACCCTGCCTAACGCTGCCTGGTTGACTTCCTGTATAGGACTGCAGAGTGTGAATTCTGTGCTGAGCTGGCACCATGTAATTGCATCCTCTTACTTATTTGTTCATTTGCACTACATTGTCCTCTCTTTTTGTTGTACTGTTGTAGTTATGTGTGGTGTCCTTGAGTGCTTTGAAAGGCGCCTTCAAATAAAATGCATTATTATTATTATGACGTTGGACCGAGGTGACGATCAGATCAGAGGGAGGAAGGTTATCTTACCGTGCACGAGGATCACAAACACCACAAACATCCTCATCTTCCTGTCACAACTACAACAAGCACAAAGTCCTCTTTACTGAGCTTCACTTCAGAAACACATGGAGGACATCAGTTCACAGCCAGTCGTCACTTTGCTCCTGCTGACCGTCCACTGACACCAGGACTGAACTGGACTTTCACTTTGAGCTGTTTACAGTAAATCACCTGTTGGACGCTGCTTCCTGTGACGTTTCCTGTGACGCCCACCTGTTGTATCCAGCAACATAGACAGGTGTTTGAGAAGGTTTAACACGAGGGATGTAGCACTCAGCAGGTCGCAGGTGACTAGAGAGCCTGCTAGTGATACAGTCAGTGCTGTATGGACTCTACCAGCCTAGTTAATGTGGTCAGTCAGGGACGTAGTGCAGAAAACCAGACTGATAGCTGAGTTTATAACACTGAGACTGTCACCTTCCTCACCACTCTCTCACTGAATCATTCTCTAAATGTGTAAATCACAACAATCTAATGTTAATCTCCTCTGTCAGTGGGGAAATGTCTCTTACATTACTTCCAAATTACCAAAATAATGAGCTCAAGATGTCTAAAAGAAATCACCCAACATGATGTAGTAATAATATTCTGCTAATGAGACAATGAGACAATATATTTAACTTCTATGAACATCAGAAGTTCATCAGGATCCAGTTGGAGTTCATCATGAGAATATCTTTATTAACTCGTCTTTTAATACATTTTGAGATAACTGGTTTAAAACTGAGAGAACTGACAAAACATTGCTTTGTTACGAACACCTCCTACATTTACAGAGCTGAAGTGAAGCGTGACCCTCAAATCTCAAGTAAATACACTAAAGTATATTCAGCACTTTTCAGATTATTTGTATGAATATGATGGATGTTTTTAATCAGATTGTTCATCAAATAAATGAATTTAAAAAGTGCTGATTCAGCTCTGACGTAGAATGTAATCTGTAAAGTAACTCAAACAATATTCTTAATATTTGTTGTTGTTGTGGAGTAAAAAGAACATATTTGCAGAAGTAAAGTACAAATAGCTCAGAAGTGTACTGAGGTACAGAAGTGGAAACATTATCAGAGGTAATAATCCTGCTGTGCTCATGTCGCCCTCTGGTGGTTGTTTACCAAAACATCAGAGATCAATAATCAAATAATGTGCTTCTAGTCTCAAAGCCTTAAGTTAATAAAGAATTGTTAAAATTATGAAAATATAAATAATTAGATGAGGTGGAAGGTGTAAATCAGAGCACTGACCGTCTCAACCAGCTGTTATTATAATATGGGAATGTGCAAAATAATCACAGATGCTGCTCAGTTATCATCAACAGTGTTTATTAAGTTTTCTCCAAAACACAAATCACATACTTTAACAAACAACAGTTGTTCTCTACAACTAGCACCACAAAAACATGAGCAAAGCCAAAACCAACATATAAATGGAGATATGAGTGTGTGTGTGTGTGTGTGTGTGTGTGTGTGTGTGTGTGTGTGTGTGTGTGTGTGTGTGTGTGTTGGGGGGCAGAAAGTCACACGAGAACGCGAATTCTGAGGCGATGATTCCGATTCTGAGGTCCCTTGTAAAAACTACCGAACGTGGCTTGAGAAGTCACGCTCGCCAGACTACAAATTTAATTGAACGCAAATTCCGAGGTGATGATTCCGATCCTGCTGAATCAGATACCCGGAATTCAAAAGGTGATCACTTCACGAGCACGTACAATCTGAACAAAGATGGCGGTTACGTAGTCTTTGGCTTCATGTGCAGTTTGTTTGCATGTGAGCAGGAGCGGAGTGGCAATCAGGACGATCGGGAGCTTTCCTGGTCGGCCGGCTGATGAATTTGCACAATCCAGCCCAGAGATTATTCTGAGCGGCCGTGAGACGTATGAGGCTCACCGAATTTATTGACGTTGTTTAAATTCTCAGCAAAAATCTCTAAGATCTACTATATTAGAATGAAGTCCAACCAGTATTTATACACCTGCTCACTCTCTATATCTCGTCATGGTTACCCTGCACTCATCTCTGATCTCTCCCATCAACACATGGATGTGTATGTAAGTGTGTGTGTCTGTAGGTTAGTAAAAGGGAAGAAGCTAAGCGAGCGCTTAGCAGACAACAAAGAAAAACACAACAACTACGTGGTACACAGCGGTCGTCTCTCCCTCAACGAGCGGCCGGCAAGCGAATCGAGGTTTATTTATCGTCCACCGATTGAGCCAGAATACGACATACTGTGATCACACACGGTGGCAAAACTACACAAGCAAGTCCTAACAGCTGATGAAGACCGGCTGCTATCACACAGTGGGACCAATCAGATGGAAGGACCGGACCTCGGTGGTTCCGTCTCCTCCTGAAGATAATTTCTTCCTCCTGCAGGCGGTGAAGAACGACTGGGTTGTGCAGCGTTCCTCTATGGATCCAAAATGATAATAAAAACTATTCCAACAAAAAACTAAAGTAACAATGGGGAATGGGTGAAAGTCTAGGGGGCGGGTCAAACCTTGATTGACAGTTTTTCAGACCTTTTGGGCATTGGCTCAGTTCCTTTGTTCTTAAATTCCTCAGATTGGTAAGGCCCTAGTAGTTAGGATTTTGATTTCCCATATAGGACTTCTCCTTTGTTTGAGCCAAGTGGCATGAGGCCCAGCACTTATGTCTTCATTTATTATTTAATTATTTAACACATTCAGACCAAAGACATGTTTTTTCTCCTGTGTCGATCCTGATGTGTGCGATAACATGTTGCTGTTGGAGGAATCTTTAACCACATTCATCGCAACTGAACGGTTTCTCTCCTGTATGAATCTTTGTGTGTATGATAAGATCTTGCTTTTGACTGAATCTTTTACCACATTTGCAACAACTAAACAGTTTCTCTCCTGTCTTAATCCTCTTACAAATCCTCAGTTTTGAGTTTTTGCTAGATCTTCCACCACAGTCAGAGGAAGTAAACTGTTCCTTGTCAGTACCACATCCTACACCACTTACAGGGACCTCAATGTTTTTCTGAGACTTTAAACGTGACTGAGCTTCTTTGGTCTCACTCCAAACATCATCATTAACTTCAGCCTGAGGTTTAGGTGAGTCTTCAGCCTCAGGTTCAGGAGAGTCTTCAGCTTCAGGTTCAGGAGAGTCTTCAGCCTCAGGTTCAGGAGAGTCTTCAGCCTCAGCTTCAGGAGAGTCTTCAGTCTCAGGTTCAGGAGAGTCTTCAGTCTCAGGTTCAGGAGAGTCTTCTGTCTCAGGTTCAGAAGAGTCTTCAGCTTGATGTTCAGGAGAGTCTCCTGCCCTGTCTTCAGTCTCTGATTGTAAATGTCTATCTGGAACTGAGTTCCTGGCTGGTTCTGGTCCACCACAGTCCTGTCTGTCAGCTTCTGTTTCCATCTGTTCAGTTTGTCTTTGATGAAGCTGCGAGGACTGAGGTTTCTCTTCATCATCATCTTCATGCTTCACAGGAACAAGAGTGAATGTGAACTCAGTGATATCAGCTTCCTCCTGATTAGTCCACAGTTCCTCCTGTTCATCTTTAATGTGTGGGGGCTCTGGGTCCTGCTGGTCCAGACTGGAGCTCCACTCCTGCTGCTCGGGAGAAACCTTTTTCTGACCAAACAACAGCTGCTGGACATCTGCAGGACACAGGAGACAAAAAGACAAATGTTAGGCCGACAGAAAAAAGTTCAAATCAGGTTGATATTTAGCTAAACACTGGAGCGGACAGGTAACCCCACATTGTTACACTGAACATCATGAGAAATGACAAATCTTGAGGAATTCAAACAGTGTGAAAGTGTAATATTGTGATGGAAATTTGCTTCTGAAAATTCTACATTTGTCTCTGTAAATAAAAAGAAATCAACAACAATACAATCACAAGTTAAATGTTGATTCAAAATTCATACATATGTCTTTCTGCACCTACATTTTGATGCTTCATGCTCCTTGATAACCTCCAATTTAAGATTTCTTCCACCCACAATAAAGATTTTATGCTGCATTCAGACAAAATGCAAATATTTGTGCTGCAATACACGCACTTCTGTAATCACAGGGTTGTTAACTCTTAATCGTGTCTACTCGCACAACGTGAATAGAACCGTGAACGTGTGGCACCCAGCCAGAGTCTGCAGCTTCCAGCGCTACCTGAAGCTAACAGGTGCCCAGTTCTCAGCTGTGTAGCATCTGTCCATCTGTCTCCACTGAGTGGCAGCTTCTTAACAGGTGTGTTAAAAACAATAGATCTGTCTTGCCACTGTTGAAGAAATCATTCAAGTCCTGTTGAGCAGTTTGTTGCGGTGATGTGTATGCAAAGAATAGCGGTAAACTGGTGGACTGACAGGCACAGAGCGGATCTGAGCCGCTGAGTGGAACCAGAGCAACTGAAACAGTCACATTTTATACAGTAAGAACAAAGAACAAGGAAGGGCAGGTTCACACAAAAGGTAAACAAAAGGCAAAGGGAGGGCATCTTCTCTTTGGAGAGTGTGAACTAGGGATGGGCATTCGATTAAATTGTCTTGATTGATCGTCGGGAGAATTAACGATCGATTTTCGATTAATCATTAATATTTTTATATTAAAATTCACTATTTGTAGGCTATATTCAAAAGCCGCTAGCCGCTGATATTACCCGATATAGATACAGTGCAAATCCGTCATTTATGGCCAACTGGAGTGTGTGTGCAAAGCAGGCAACGGAAATCCAGTTCACTCTGGTGGGACTGTTGGCAGCAAAACATGCAATATCGCGGTCTTCAAGTCCCCATTGCTCTACAGCTTCATTTATTTTCTCAGCGAGGTTGTCAGCCGTATGCCGGCCTGGAAGGCTTTCTGTGAGCAGGACCGCTGACTTCATTTGCCAGTCATCGCTGATGTAGCGGCAGGTGATGGTGATGTAGCTCTCAGCTGTTAAAGCGGTCCAGCAGTCTGTGGTAAGAGCAACTTTTAAAGCTCCTCCGTGTCCATGCTAACACCGAGTTTATGCTAGGTTGAGACTGAGAGCAGGATGCACCACCACTAACCAGGGTCGGATACGCGTCGTTCAAGTGGTACATCATTTTGAGTCGTGGACGAGTTGTACTTACACACAGCTTCGCAGTGTTGGCAGTGAACTAAGTCATTTTTTAAATCTTTTCATGATTAACCTTACTTTTGAAATACACGGAAACTTGCAGGTAACTGAGTAGGCCTGTGGCATTTTTTTCAAACATTGCCCCATGTGATATGTTGGATTGCTGCCACATAGCGACATTCATTGCATTCCTCAAGACTCACACTACGCAATAGAACCTGCATTAGTTTTATCGATAAAAAAACAACGTCATCGATCAAATTCTTAATGATCGATCGAGAGCTGCAAGAGCAAGAGGAGAATGGGCCTATCTTAAATATGACAGACTCATTTATTATATATATCTGTAACAGATGTGTTTCATCAGGAGGTTTAAAGATGTTATCATTATAAAATATAATCTATCATAAAGAGGAACATGTGATCAGCTGTTTAACATCATCACATCGATCCAGATGTGACTGTTTAATCAGAAATGTCTTTTATTTTCTTTCTTTTTATGGTTTATTATCTTTATTAATAAAGTGCTGCAGCCTGCTGGGCGACATTTTGTGTGTTATTCTATATAACATGGTGTTAAAATGTCACCCAGACAGACAGAATCTAATCTCAGCTAAATATACTAAAGTATATTCAGCACTTTCAGATTATTTGTATGAATATAAGAGCTGTTTTTAATCTGACTGTTCATCAAATAACTGAATTTAAAAAGTGCTGATTCAGCTCTGAGGCAGCATGTAATCTGTAAAGTAACTAAAACAGTGTTTTCAATAAATGTAGTGGAGTAAAAAGTACATATTTGCAGAAATCCTCCAGTAAAGTACAAATAGCTCAGAAGTGTTCTGAGGTCCAGCAGTGGAAACGTTGTCAGAGGTAATAATCCTGCTGTGCTCATGTCGCCCTCTGGTGGTTGTTTACCAGAACATCAGTGATGAACTCTGATTGTCTGACAGGAATCTTCATCTGATATCTTAGAATCTGTTCTTCATGTGTTTCTGTGAAGAAAACATGGTCCTGCAGCTGAAACACACTGATGAAGTGAAGATGACACAGATCCACATTAAAGACGTTGGACTCTAAAAAACATTTAAAGTATGAAATAATGTCCATTAATTAATTCATTAAATCATCTTTTATTTTAAAAGCTTACAGCAATAATTGGTATGTGCAACATGTGTATATTTCACTTTTGGTGAGTATTTCCATCGAAGGTTTGGTCTTAAATTTCATATAAAATGGCATTAAAAGGTGTTAAAAGTGTTAAATGTGAGTGTTTCTATCTGTAGACACTCTGTAAAGGTAATGATACATGTTGTTACTGCAGAGACCTGCTGTCTCTACATCTGAGGTTGTATTTACACTTTACTGTCAGAGTTCAAAGGATCTAAACCACATGTTTCAGTTCAAACCACCATGTGACATCACTCTGACATCACTCTGACATCACTCTGATCAATAGTCATCAATAGTGAGTGTGTAGACTGTGTGTGAGAGTCAGAGTGAAGAAGAAGCTGATGAAGCGTCCTCCTGTCTTCATCCGTCCTCCATCAGCTCCTTCACCTCCATTTAGTCTCTGATCCAAAGTCACATCAGATCAATAATCAAAGATTGACCAACAGACCGATCAAACAGATTGATCAGCCAACAGAGGAGTCGGATCAGTGGAGCTGCTTCTGTTCCTGATGTTCCCTGCAGAGGAGACAGAGGACAGTTAGACAGAGACAAGCAGCCAACCAGAGACAAGCAGCCAATCAGAGACAAGCAGCCAACCAGAGACAAGCAGCCAACCAGAGACAAGCAGCCAATCAGAGACAAGTAGCCAACCAGAGACAAGCAGCCAATCAGAGACAAGCAGCCAACCAGAGACAAGCAGCCAACCAGAGACAAGCAGCCAATCAGAGACAAGCAGCCAACCAGAGACAAGCAGCCAATCAGAGACAAGCAGCCAACCAGAGACAAGCAGCCAACCAAAGACAAGCAGCCAATCAGAGACAAGCAGCCAACCAAAGACAAGCAGCCAATCAGAGACAATCAGCCAACCAAAGACAAGCAGCCAATCAGAGACAAGCAGCCAACCAGAGACAAGCAGCCAATCAGAGACAAGCAGCCAATCAGAGACAAGCAGCCAACCAGAGACAAGCAGCCAATCACAGACAGACACACAGACTCTGTTCTGTATCTTTATACTGACCTTTGACTTTGAGGTCCACTGTTTTCTCTCTCAGGACGTGTCCGTCCTTGTTGTAGACTTCACACCAGTATTTTCCTGTGTCTGTCTCTTTGGGGTATTTCAGGGTCAGACTGAGGTCTCCAGTCTTCAGCAGGTCTTTCTTCATCTCTGTTCGGTCTTTGTAATCCTGGTGCTGCACTTCAGGCTGGTCAGATCTGTTCCAATACACGTGGACTCTCCTGTATGAGGGTTTATAGCAGAACCACTCCACTGTAGCGTCCTCAGGCAGGTTAGGTATAGTTCTGACAGACAGCTGGACAGACTCCTCCCCCTCCTCCACCTCCACCTGACAGTCTGAGAGGAAACAAAGCACAACATCAGCTGTTCAGACAGCAGCAGCAGTTTTGAATAACTTTATTGACTGATTACAAAGTAGTAGAGAAAGCTGAAGGACAGAACCAGATGAGAGCAGCAGGTAACAGGGGACAGACACACAGGAAGTAAAACCAGGTTTTCAAGGTGTTGGACATGATCAGAGTCCTGATGGTGTTGTGATGTTTTGTCCCTGTGGTCTTCACAGTAATGTCTCATCTCAGTGTTCAACTGCTGTTTGTTGCTTCTCTTTGTCACTTTCACATTTCTGGACGTCAGATTTAACATTTTCTTTGATCAACTTCTTCAACAGGAAGTGAAGATGTGTTGAATCAGCTGAGAACTGATCATCAATCAATAACTGATACAAACTATTAAAGCTGCATTTCTTTGTTCTAAGTGATGAAAAGATTTGTTGTTTCTTTCAGCTCGTTCCTTCAACTTTCTTCTGGATCAAATAAAAACATCACATTCAGATCAATACTGTCAACTCTGATTGGAAATCAATCAGCTGATTGATGTCAGTCAATCAAAAAACAACACGGTCAATAAATGAAGATTCACAGAATGTAAATCATGTCAGTCACGTCCAAAGAACAGCTGGTCATCAACAACACAACAGAATACATGTTTATAACACCACACACTGGAACACTTTACACATCTTTCATCATTCTGTAATCATTCAAATCTAGTTTTAAACGAGCTTTCAACATTTTTACAAACAGTATAACAGTATCATCATCCACAGCTGTCTCTGTTCTGTTTCTTCTGCTCAGATACACCAACATCTTTGTCCTCCACACAATAAAATTAAGAAGCTGACATTTGTCTTTATTTCTCTGAGAGGACCTGCAGCCCAGAATGAACTTCTGCTTCAAACAAACTCCCCAAATAGTCTGAAAACATGTTCCAACATCACAAACAGAGGCAGCAGTGGACAACACTCCATGAAACAATGAGAAACAGTCTCAGGATGAGACAACATGGACAGACAGGACTCACATCAGAGTTAATGACAGAGACAAACACAACACATGACAGCTGATGTCATAAAGTGGACCATACTAAATTGTTGGTGATGAGAACTCGACCTCTGTAGGACATTTTTGTTTTAATCCACTTCCACCTCGCTAGACGACCTTTAACAGAAGAATAAGGTCTGTTTTCTAAAATAAATCAACAGAACCACATGTTTATTTTAATTAAACTCTGCCTCATTGATCACCAGGATCTTAAAGTTGGAATTATTCTCCACCTCAGTTCTTGGCTTTCTTTTAACCCTGAAAATGATGGAGGATCATCTGGCATTAACATTACATTAACAGTTTTTAAGATGATTTTAAGCATCATAGAAATCTTGAAACTGAAATGAATCCTCTGATACCAAACATGTCCTGCTGTCTTACAGGGAAAGGAGCTAAATATCGCTCCACATTTGAACTGTTTTCACCTGAATGTGAAATGATGACTTGTAATAATAACTTTGAGTCAGCACTTAATGAGGATGAGATGAGGATGAGGAACCTGCTGCTGCTCAAACTGAGAAACTAGATTCATGCTGTCTGACTGCCTTCAATCTTTACAGCTGCTGACATTATTATCAGCTTTAACTGTTCTTAAACTGTGTTAGCTGTGAACTGTGCTCACCTTTCTTTACAAAGAAATGTGTGAGGAGTTGTCTTCCTCTCCTTGCTTTCTTTCCTTTCTGCCTTTTCCTTTCCTTTAAGGCTCCCTGGTTTTATTTTCTTGGGTAAAGACATGTTGATGATCAGCAGCCACTCCACTGTTAAGCTGTTTGGACTGAACCATTCTGTACTGTGAGGGGTGAGAGGGGCCTCAGACAGCCTCCACTCTTTATTTATACAGAGTAAAGTCTCTCATCTGATTTATTCTGCCAGTTTTAAGTTAGTTATGACACTAATTACTTAAGCCCTATTCACACAGGACTAGTATAACCTGGGGACCTCCAGTAATCTGTAATAATTGTGGAGGTCGTCTGTGATCTTAATCCCGTGTGAATCTGCCACGTCCGTAATTTATAAAGTAAAAATTCCACCACAAATGACCTGCAATATTTCACCAACCACAGAGGTCATGTGATGATATTAGTCCTGTGTGAATCAGCATCTCTGTGATTTGGGGTCGATTTTTGTTTTTCTTAAGGTTTTTGGTGTTTTCCACCTTTTTCTGCCTTTTTCCCGGTTGAGAATTATGGAGGCTGTGTTGGGAATTATAAATGAAAGTTTTGACAGTATTTTGGGTGCAAATTCAGGAGGCTCATCGAAAAATCTCGAAAGATGATTAGATGGATTACATGCATGGCAGCATGCGGTAAGGAACATTTTTCTATCTTTCAACAGGCTCACCAGTTATTATATTAGGGCTCCAGTACGATCGATCCGGGAGATAATGTCAGTAAATTTGAGTTTAAACACAGACAAGACTCTCATCTGATTTATTCTGCCAGTTTTAAGTTAGTTATGACACTAATTACTTAGAAATAGAAAATAAAGTAAAAACAACATTTTTATTTCAGGCCTTTCGAGGGCCCCTCCCACACTGGACCCTGGTAATCAGTTCCAGTTGGACCCCTCAGCTGGTCTCAGAGTTCCTCCTTCAGACTCCAGAGCTTTTACTGAACTTATCAGGTCTTTGTGACATTCTGAGTGTTCTGCTGACAGAGTTTCCTGATTTGGACTTTTCTAAAATCCCACCACTGTTGTAAAGACACAAACTTTCATACTTTGGTGTTTCTTTGCAGTTTTTCTCCTCCAGTCAGGCCGTGTTAAAATGCCAACAGGCACTGTTGGTTTACATGTTATAAAAACAGAAGCTGTAACAAGTGAGTGATCAGAGAAGCCAACAGGGCTGATAACACAACTTTTAAACACATTAAAATGATGTTTAAAACAATAAAGCGATCCAGCCTGGCCACAGACAGTGAGTTATGTTCAGGTGTGTCCACACTCTTAAAAAAAAGGGTTCATCAAGGTTCTATATCGAATCCTAAGGTTCTATATCCTCTATCAAAGAACCGTCTGTCTAAAAAGGTTCTATCACATTTCTGTAAAAAAAAAAAAAAAAAAGGGAGTGCTTAAATTTATGTGCTTAATGAAAAACAAGAGACTGGGAATGGAATAAGTGAGATCTTGTTTCAGACAATAAATAAATGAATGAATAATAAAGCCCTGCAAATAAGTAACAATATGCTATATATATAATATATACAGCAATGTATTTACTATAACTGCTTTATATAGGCTATAAGTAGCCTATAGGCTACATATACATAGCCTATATGTGTATGTGCTTTCATTGTGTTATTTTGTATGTTTTTACCCCTACAATTTAACTAAAGAATGGACTTTTTATGATCTCTTCAATAGCTGTGTGCACATTCTGTCCATAATCGAAAAGTATATAATAAAAATATTGTGTGTGTGTGTGTGTGTGTGTGTTATATATATAGGCCTATATATAAACTATGTTATGTATGCTAAACGTGTAGGCCTATAGACTACTGAATTAATCACTCGCCCACTTTATATCTTGTATTTTTTAATTACAAAATCATTTTCATCATTTGCTGATTCTCTGCAACTACATTCTCCTCGTTGGCATTTCATATTAACGGTAAATCCGACATGTGACTGTATCATTCATTCAGTATATATATCTCAAAGTGGAGGAGGCGGAGCCCACAGAAACATACAGCGTGTATCTAGCAGCCACCTGCTCTTCAGTCGGCAGGTGTGTTCACGGAGGATCACACAGTCTCGCGGTCTTTTGACAGTGACCGGCAGCAGCGTCTTCACTGAATGTGCACGAGCGACGACGGTTCAGTGCCAACGGCTGTCTGGAGACTGAGCGTTCGTTTTCTGCCGTTACAGTTTCCAACGAACTAAAAGGTGAGTACAAGGTCCGACAGACTTAGAAACATGCATAATACCTGTTTATAAATGCTATCTGTTTTCATCATGGTGTTTAAACCGGGTAAGTGGCAAGTGAGGATAAGGTTACATGTTACGTTACCGTGGCTTATTGTGAACTAACGTTACCATAACAGTTAGCCTAGTTAGTTGTTAGTTAGCTAACCTAGCTAACCTAACGTTAGCCACCAGACTCCACTGACAAAACAGTAATTTAACCTCTCAGAATACAGGAGCTGCGTCGATCTGTGAGTTTGTTTGTATTATAGTGTGACGAGCTAACCATTTGAAACACCAACGTCATTGTTATTGTGACACTTTTGTTAGCACAGGAGTAACTCCCGTACGTGTTGTGAGAGGTACAGTGACCGTTACTGGTTGAAGTGGTTAAATCAGCACTGTAAAAACGACTGCAAGTATTACCAGCTTCATGTAGTCTCACAATACACCAAGTGCAGTGTAATGCAACGTTATATATGATAAGTATGAAGTAACAGAAACTTTCTTCTTGTCTTTTTCCCCTGGAAACTGTATTTCCTGGACTCTCTCCACACTTTAACTGAAGGTGTTCAGTGTTTTCATGTAAAGTGGGACACTGCTTCATGCAGTGCTCCTACAGATCTGCTTCCTTCAGCACTGATGACCTATGAGACATTTTGAGTCTTTGTGTGCTCTGTGTTTTTAATTTGAATCAAGAGTAAGATGAACTAGCTTTAGTTTATTCTCAAATGTGCCTCATGTGGATCCCTAAAGCCAACACAGCCAGTAGTTATATTTAATATATGTTGCAAAGGGTTGAATCAAACTGCATCACCTACTTTATAACTAAAGTTTCCTCATTGTGTTTCATCTGTTATTCATCTGAAACTCATCTGCAATTTTAAAATGAAATGTAAAATGTGTTCATATCTCCTCCAGATGCTCCAAAGCTTCCCTCTGTGTCAGTGAGTCCTTCTGCTGAGATAGTGGAGGGCAGTTCAGTGACTCTGACCGGTAGCAGTGATGCTAACCCAGCAGCTACTTGTACCTGGTACAAGAGCAATGGAGATGGAGTGACTTACAGCTCTACTGAGATCTGTGCCTTAAAAGGATCAACAGTGGACATTAGCTGCAGCTACAGATACCCATCCTCTGTAAAGAGAGCTGAGAACAGATTTTGGTTCAGGACAGTGCAGAATGAGAATTATGTGGATCTGAAAAATGAACCGAGGTATTTAAGTTGTGTGCAGTATAACTGTGGTAACAACAACTGCACTCTGAGAATCACAGACCTGAGAGAGAGCGACTCGGCTGAACAGATGAAACACACACTGTCATTTGTAGAACATTATTTGTTCAAACTAAGAAATGGTAAGAAAAGAGTGTCTATTCCACTCCTCAAAATGTACATCAGCTTTCACAGTGAATGATGAAATTGATATTCAACAAAGTCTTTGCTGAGATTAAAATCTTTAGCCGACTGTTCTTTTGTTTTTGCTCCTTGCATTTAACCCGTCACTATTATTCAGTAACATTTATTGGTAATTCCAAATGTATGAGGATTGCCCAGTGATATTTTAATATTGAAATCTATCTATCTAATCTATTTTAACTGAAATTGTATTTTGGTGCATGTGTTGCTAATATATTTTAATTACTGTATGCATGGTACTTAGCCTTGTTAAAATCCCATATTAAATTATACAACTGCAGAAATAAATCTAACAAACAAACACACAAAAGATAGAAACACACTCGCTCACTGAAATGCACATCCACACTCACTAAGAGAGAAACAGAGAGAGAGAACTGACCTTTGACATTCAACACCACTTGTTTCTTCATCAGGATGTGTTCCTCCCTGTTGTAGACGGTGCAGGTGTAGGTGCCTCTGTCTCTCTCTGTGGGGTATTTCAGGGTCAGACTGAGGTCTCCAGGTTCCAGCAGTTTTCTCTTCATCTCTGTTCGACCTCTGTAAACACTGAACTGTTCTCCAGGCTGGTCAGAACTGTTCTGATACACATGGACCTCATTGTCGCCTCTGTCCCTCCACACCACTTTACCACCTTCCGGTCGGCAAACTATGGTTTTGCAAGGCAGCTGGACAGACTCCACCCCTGAATCCACCTCCACCTGGTAGACTGAGAGGACAACAAACCACAACATCAGCTGTACAGACAGCAGCAGGAACTGTGATGATAACATGACCTCACTGTCTCATCCTTCTCTTATAATCCCAGACCTCACTGTCTCATCCTTCTCTTATAATCCCAGACCTCACTGTTGACAGTCTGCATCAACAGTCAGGGAGCTACCAGAGTAAAGATGCTGCCCAGGTGCATGATGGGTAGTGTAGTAGTAGTGACATACCTGACATGAAATACTGCCTAAAATGTACTAAAAGAGCTCCAGAAACAAGAAGTCCAAGAACCAGGAGAACCAGGAGAGCTTTGGCCCAGGATGGGAATCGTTCTGTGGGAACCAGAAACATAAAGAACATGACCTCTGACCTCTGACCTCTGATCTGTATCTACAGGAGGTTTTAGGGTTAGTTGCTGACCTTTGACCTCTGATCTGTATCTACAGGAGGTTTTAGGGTTAGTTGCTGACCTTTGACCTGCAGCTGTACGTCCGTCACTCTCAGTTCTTTCTTTATCCCCCTTCTGAACCCTCTGATGGTGCAGGTGTAGGAGCCGCTGTCAGAGAGTTGGAGTTTTGTCAGATGGAGGCTGAGGTCTCCAGTTTCCAGAGCGTCAGTCTTCATGGATGTTCGGCCACTGTAAAGCTGGTTTTGGTCTTTAAGTTCGTCACCTTCCTGCTGACGCTGGTGGACGGTTGAAGGATTGAGATCATAGCGGCTCCACACCACTGAGGGCTCGTCCAGTCGACCAGCAGGAAAGTCACAAGGCAGCAGGACAAACGGGTCCCAGTCATACACCTCCACAGCTGAGGCATGCTGGGAAACTGTGAGGTCACACAGACAGAGAGGGTCAATGACAGCAGCCTTATTTCATGTCATGAGTGAATGTGGTCCTCTGCAGTGTGTGCAGCCTGTAAACTGTGCTGCTAAAGCTCAACTCAGACTCTGTGTGAATGAAGGCCAACATTTACATCCACATGTGACGCTGCTGTCAGCAAAGCATCATTATTACGTTTGTGAACAGAAGCCATCAGAATGTGAGTGAGTTGCAGGGATCTAATCCTGAAGAACAGAAGTGAGGACAGTGTGACTGTACAGTCTTCTACATTCATCAGGGTTTAAAGACACAGTGAACATCTGCTGCCTTTAATCTGTTCTTCATGTGTTTCTGTGAAGAAAACATGGTCCTGCAGCTGAAACACACTGATGAAGTGAAGATGACACAGATCCACATTAAAGACATGACGTTGGACCGAGGTGACGATCAGATCAGAGGGAGGAAGGTTATCTTACCGTGCACGAGGATCACAAACACCAAAAAACATCTTCATCTTCCTGTCACAACTACAACAAGCACAAAGTCCTCTTTACTGAGCTTCACTTCAGAAACACATGGAGGACATCAGTTCACAGCCAGTCGTCACTTTGCTGCTCCTGCTGAACCTTCAGTCCTGCTGATTCTCTGTACAAGAACCAAACATCTTCATCAATCTGCAGAGTGCTGTGGAATTTCAGTTTGTATGACCATTTAGATGAGATGAAGACTCAGAGACACCGATGACTTACGTTGAAATAGCTTAAAGAACAAGATCATGGAGGAGCAACACAACATCACGTCTGTGACGTGTTCCAGCAATCTGAACTCTGCACTTCCATGACAGTAAACCAGCCACATTATAATCTTTGCAGAAGCATTCATCTAATTACTACCCTACAGCAAGCCAGCATATAAACTGTACAGTATCATCACTGCTTGGTTCCACACACACACACACAGCTAATGTAGCCATAGACCTATATTAGCTGGACAATAACCTAGACCACTTCCCGACTTTCCAAGGTAACACATTAACACAGCTTGCATAACAAAAAGAAAATCATGGGCGAGCAAGTGCAAACTAGAAATACAGGCAACACATCTACCAGGACAAGACGACCAAAGAAATCTACTCCCTGGTTTACTGACGAAACCCGGCGTAAATCTAAACTGGAGGTTTTTATCTTGCCTGGCATGATAGTGTACTAAACTATAAGCGTGCTCTAAATACTGCTAGAACAGCATATTTCTCCAGCATAATAAACAATAATAAACACAATCCTAGATTTCTCTTTAACACTGTGGCTAAACTTACTCAAAAACCACAGTCGGTGAGCTGTGCACCCTTTAATGCAAATGATTTCTTAGATTTCTTTTGCAATAAAATTGAAGAGATCAGAATTAAAATTAACTCATCATCTGTGGCTTCCTTGTCAAACTTTGTCAAAAAATTTCCTGCTGCTGATTCTCAGTTAGTCTCAGCTCTAAACACTTTTGAAAATATCTCCCTTGAGATACTGTCCAAAATTGTCTCATCCTCTAAACCAACTACCTGCGTCCTGGACCCCTTTCCGGCAAAACCATTTAAAGAACTATGGCCAGCACTGGGACCTACAATATTAAATATTGTTAACTCATCACTCATGACTGGATCTCAGCGCAGCATTTGACACTATAGATCATGGCATACTGTCAGACAGACTTGAAAGTCAATTTGGCATCTCTGGCCTGGCCCTAGCCTGGCTAAAATCGTACCTGTCCGTGTTTCCTACAATGGTACGTCATCAATTTTTACTGCTGTGAGGTATGGAGTTCCCCAGGGCTCTGTTCTGGGCCCTTTGCTCTTCTCATTATATATTACACCTCTCGGCCAAATTATTCGGAGCTACGGAATACATTATGTGCCCTTAAAAGCTGATGACAAATCGCAAATCACGAAGCTAGAGACCTGCCTATATGCAGTGAAGAAGTGGATGTCAGAAAACTTCCTGCTCCTAAATTCTGACACAACTGACAGACACCATGTTGATCAGGTGACTGTAACTCTCGACAATTGCATTATTTCTCAAAGCTCAACCGTCAAGAATCTTGGTGTTACTTTTGATTCTACACTCTCCTTCAATCAGCACATCAAAGAAATTACCAAGATCACTTTCTACCACCTGCGCAATATAGCTAAAATTAGGTCCTTCCTGTCCACCGCGGACGCAGAGATCCTGATTCATGCCTTTGTTTTGTCTAGGCTGGATTACTGCAATGCCTTATTTTCAGGTCTTCCACATGAGAGCACTAAAAGTCTTCAGATGGTTCAGAATGCTGCAGCCAGAGTCTTAACACGAGCAAGAAAATTTGATCATATTACACCAATCTTAGCATCTCTGCGCTGGCTCCCAGTGCATCTAAGATCAGACTTTAAGGTGCTACTGATGACATACAAAACTGTACACGGCCCCGTCGTACTTGTCAGATCTCATTAAACCATATACTCCAACTCGGGCATTACGCTCTCACAATTCAGGGCTCCTGATGGTTCCCAGGATTAAAAA
Organism: Sparus aurata; assembly: GCF_900880675.1. Lineage (NCBI taxonomy): Eukaryota > Metazoa > Chordata > Actinopteri > Spariformes > Sparidae > Sparus > Sparus aurata. Next base: position 3,033,275 of record NC_044196.1, on the reverse strand, counting down.
GAAGTCAGCTGGCTGCAGGGCTTTTTCCTATCGGGCTCCTTTCCTCTGGAATAACCTCCCAGCTGACATCAGACAATCTGGCTCTGTTGACGCCTTTAAATCCAAACTCAAAACTCACTTCTTCGATTTAGCCTTTAATTAGCCCTGATATCCATTGTAAGCTTCTCAGTGGGTCTGTGTCAGAGTTACTAGAGTTACACTGTGCTGCCGACGAGAAACAATCTGTTTATTCTGATCAATATTGCATTTCTCTAACCTTTGTTTTGTTTTCTGTTCCTACAAGCGGCAAGCTGTGTCACTCTCTACACTCTTGTAGTTTCTGGGCTTTCTTCATCAAAGGTGTCGGTGTGTAGTATGTTGATAATGATTCTGTGGAAGCCAGGCTGGTGGAATGTTAGATAAATCTTTATTGAAAACAGATCTCAATGCCAGCATCCGTCCAGGCACAGCAGCTACCTGGGTGTCTCAAATTTATGACAAAGTTCTGCCCAATGCTTTTCCCTCTGCTGTCACAGAAGTCTTATCGCCTTCGATATCTGAAATCTGCAAAATACCACACCCTTCTCCGCTTGTGCGGGCCTTTTTAAAGTCTAATTCCTCGCATCATCCCACTTATTCCAACTGGTCACTTTGGTGGATTGAGGGTCCATCTATCCAATAGTAGAAAGAGAAGGTAGTCTGCCTCCTCCTGTACATTATCTAACTTCTGCTGAGGTCACTTCTTGGAACTTACAGCCTAAAATGGACCGGATTGTCTCTTCATGCTTATATGGCGATGTGTACCTTAAGTCAGCTCTGAACAACTAGTATGAGAGATAGACTCAGCTTTATGCCTCCATATGAATCTCTCCTCCAGCTAACCTTTAATGTACACACAGGGAGCTGTATAATTGCTCCGGGGCCCCTGTTGTGTAAAATAACCATAGTAAGTAGATAGTGGTCAGTATAAAATAACCACAGTAAGTAAATAGTGACTAATGGTAACTGATAAAAACTGTTATAATGATAAAAGTAAGAAACAAAGGGTAACAAGTGTGAAAGAGTTGCTGAATCATACTACTGGGCACCAGCTGACTGAAAAGTGCATCTACTGTTTAAAGCTGCTATAGTCAGATGATGTCAAGTGTGAAAATATAACCACAAATCTAAGAATTACATCATACAACCAAATATGTAACGCCTTCATTATGTTTAAAAATGCAGTGCCAAGAGTGGTCAGATATAATGGGATATATCAAGAAGGGGACTGAGTTATAAAAACCTGAAGGCCTCAAGGCCAGAGTTTCTAAGAGCCGGTGATAGATTTTTTTTTTTTTTTAAATAAAAAAAATAGCAGCACAGAGAAAGCCCCAATGTAAAAAAAACAAAGCGAGGCGAGGTGCAACTGGTCGACATGCAGTTCTGCACGTACGCCAATCTTCGCGCAAGCGCAGAAGGTAATACAGGGTTTTTCCACAAGAGTATGGGGATTTTCCATCAAAAAATATGGTTCCATAGAGAAATAACTGTCAGCAGAAATTAAGCAGAACAATGATTGGTTGAGGCCATGTTGTCCGAACGGACACACCCACTTTTGTGTGTTTAAAAGAGGATGTTCGGGGCTTTGAGCCTCGGGTCAGTTTGGTTTTTTCACAGATTTTCTCTGCGTCTGATCCCGCTCTTTTTTGCCAGCAAATAAAGTTCTATTGCACTCAGCCTTGAAGACTCCTGGTGACTTTTTGATCTTTGAAATCTTTTGGACCAACCGAGAAAAGAGAAGTAATTTTACGACACTCCTAGCTATGTAAACATCACATCCGCCATCTCTCTTACCTCACAGTAAGGGAAAACAACTATCACTATTAAAGATTAGCTCTGAATGTGTAAGTGTGCAGACACCTCACTCTCTATAGCTTCTCCTCTCTCTCCTCCTCCTCCTCTCTCTCCTCCTCCTCTTCTCTCTCCTCCCCCTCCTCCTCTTCTCTCTCCTCCTTCTCTTTCTCCTCCTCCCCTCTTTCTTTCAGGCTCCCTTCTGATGGACCACGGCCTCCTGGGACCATCTACTGTTTCCAGGCTCCTGCTGCCTTGAAACACGGACTGATCTGGATTGTCACACCCTGGGCTCAATTGGATCATTGCTCTCCTCTGCTTCACTATCTCCTCATATCTATATTTCTGTTAACCTTGATGTCTCTCTCTGTCTGTTACTAATGATCTTGTGTGGCCTGCCCTCTTCCAGGTCATCATGGTGGACAGGAGGTCGTCCGGCTCGGGCTCCACTTGGTGATGCCTCGTCCTGCTCGATCGTCTCCTGGTTCCACTCACTTTACATAACTTGTATCAGACTTTCTGTTAATGTAACTTGTAAACTATGAATTGTTGCTCTTTTCTGTACATGCAACATCTATTGCATGTCTGTCCGTCCTGGAAGAGGGATCCCTCCTCTGTGGCTCTTCCTGAGGCTTCTTTTTTTCGTTTTTTTTTTACCCTGTTAAAAGGTTTTTTTTCCATCAACATGTGAAGTTTTTCCTCACTCTAATCGAGGGTCTGAGGACAGAGGATGTTGTTCACTGTACAGGTTGTTAAACCCACTGAGGCAATGTGATTGTGATTTTGGGCTATATAAATAAAATTGATTTGATTTGATTTGACTGAGTGGACCCCAGGGCTCACTACTATACAGCGCAATGGGCTGGACGTTTTTACACCGTCGTTTTTTGTTTTTTTTACATCCCTATGCACAACAGGAATTTATTTATTCATTAAAAAAACACACATAAAAGGGCACTTTTTATTACAAGGTTAAAAGGGGGCTCAATCCCCCCTTGGGCCTGCTGTGGTACAATCGAACATGACTGGTGGTTAAAAAAGTTGAGAATTTTATGTGAATGTAGATTATCAGTGGGTATCTGCCTAATTCCACTCTACATGCATTTGTTGTTGTGTTTCTGTGTACTGATGTACTGATACGGACATATCTGCAGAATTCAGCATGTAAGGATTGTGTTGGATGTTTGTCCCAGCAGGTAGAGCTCTGATGACTGAGTGGACCCCAGACTTCACTACCATACAGCACAATGGGCTGGATGTTTTTACACTGCAGTTGTTATTTTTTACATCCTTATGCACAACAGGAATCATTTATTTATTAAAAAAACACACAAAAAAGGGGCAGGGACTGTGGATTTTTGATTATTCGCTATGGTTTATGATCTGCTTTATGATATTCAGATGACAGACAGTCTACTATGCACACAGAGAGTAACCCCTGTATACGAGAGAGTGGAAAGTTACAAAAGCGAAAGTGAAGACAGAGGAGTAGAGACAAATATGTGTCCTTGAGCAGGAAGGATGGTACGACAGGGGGGAGGTAAAATACCCCCAACTAGAACAACAGGATGGGAAGCAAAGTGTAACTATATCCATTTATGGCTTAAGACACCCCAACCAGAGTAACAAAGTGTGATGCAAAGTGTAAAATGTATCTATATATGGTTATGCTTTATGAAATGTAAACGCCCCTAAGATTGCAATAAAAATGAGCCTGCAAAAAGCGGAGAATTGAGAACTCTTGGGACAGCTGCAGGAGCAGATCACGTGATCTGTATTGGGCTGGAGGGTCCTCCCTTTTGCAAAGGCGGAAACTAATTTTGACTCTGTGTGATCATTCAGTCTTCTCTCCCTCCAGTGTTTACAGAGTTGAGGTCCTGAGGATTCGGGGTGACAATTCTGGTCACAACAGGACTCAAGCACCCCTTTGGCCCGATGTGTGCACGTGCCTGCTGTAGTGTGATAAAACATGACACACCTTCAGTACCAAACTAATAAATGAGTTTCAATGGATCATTTGTGTGGACTTTGTCCTGTACAGCTGCTGCAACAGGCCATAAAACTGAGGACAGTGTGACTGCACAGTCTTCTACACTCAACACAAATATAAACACAACACAACACTAAACACATTTTTATCGAGTTCAACTCAAAGATTTCAGACTTTTTATGCACAATGTGTGTTAGTGAGCTCAGTCTATTGCACTATTCTCACCCCGGAAGCTCAACCCTGCCTAACGCTGCCTGGTTGACTTCCTGTATAGGACTGCGGAGTGTGAATTCTGTGCTGAGCTGGCACCATGTAATTGCATCCTCTTACTTATTTATTCATTTGCACTACATTGTCCTCTCTTTTTGTTGTACTGTTGTAGTTATGTGTGGTGTCCTTGAGTGCTTTGAAAGGCGCCTTCAAATAAAATGCATTATTATTATTATTATGATGTTGGACCGAGGTGACGATCAGATCAGAGGGAGGAAGGTTATCTTACCGTGCACGAGGATCACAAACACCACAAACATCTTCATCTTCCTGTCACAACTACAACAAGCACAAAGTCCTCTTTACTGAGCTTCACTTCAGAAACACATGGAGGACATCAGTTCACAGCCAGTCGTCACTTTGCTGCTGCTGACCGTCCACTGACACCAGGACTGAACTTAACTTTCACTTTGAGCTGTTTCCAGTAAATCACCTGTTGGACGCTGCTTCCTGTGACGCTTCCTGTGACGCCCCCCTGTTGTATCCAGCAACACAGACAGGTGTTTGAGAAGGTTTAACACGAGGGATGTAGCACTCTGCAGGTTGCAGGTGACAAGAGAGCCTGCTAGTGATACAGTCAGTGCTGTATGGACTCTACCAGCCTAGTTAATGTGGTCAGTCAGGGACGTAGTGCAGAACACCAGACTGATAGCTGAGTTTATAACACTGAGACTGTCACCTTCCTCACCACTCTCTCACTGAATCATCCTTTAAATGTGTAAATCACAATAATCTAATGTTGATCTCCTCTGTCAGTGGGGAAATGTCTCAGCAAGCAGCGTCTTCCAAATTACCAAAATAATTAGCTCAAGCAGTGTTGCCAGATTGGGCGGTTTTCCGCCCAATTGGGCTACTTTTTTTGACGCCAGGCGGGGAAAGAATACATTGGGCGGGTGAATAAAATTTGGGCTGCTTTTGTCCACATTTGGCGAGTTTTTAATATTGTGAAAACAGCACTCTGAACTGTGGGAGTCCATCAGGAGCGCCGGAGGAGCAAGTTAAATAGAACAGAAAAGCGCCAACCTAACCCCCGCTAACAGCGAGAATCGGCTCCCCCCCCAACACACACAAGGGTGTCTGGCAACTTCGTGATTTGGGCTGGCTTTTAGTTGATTGGGCGGGTTCTAAGATCTGATTGGGCTGGAAACTGTCAATCCGATCTGGCAACACTGAGCTCAAGATGTCTGAAAGAAATCACCTCAACATGATGTAGTAATGATATTCTGCTAATGAGACAATGAGACAATATATTTGACTTCATTGAGCATCAGAAGTTCATCAGGATCCAGTTGGAGTTTATCATGAGAATTTCTTTATCAAGTCATATTTTAATACATTTTGAGATAACTGGTTTAAAACTGAGAGAACTGACAAAACATTGCTTTGTCACTAACACCTCCTACATTTACAGACCTGAAGTGAAGCGTGACCCTCAAGTCTCAAGTAAATACACTTAAGTATATTCAACACTTTTCAGATTATTTGTATGAATATGATGGATGTTTTTAATCAGATTGTTCATCAAATAAATGAATTTCAAAAAGTGCAGATTCAGCTCTGACATAGAATGTAATCTGTAAAGTAACTAAAACAATATTCTTAATATTTGTTGTTGTTGTGGAGTAAAAAGAACATATTTGCAGAAGTAAAGTACAAATAGCTCAGAAGTGTACTGAGGTACAGAAGTGGAAACGTTATCAGAGGTAATAATCCTGCTGTGCTCATGTCGCCCTCTGGTGGTTGTTTACCAGAACATCAGTGATCAATAATCAAATGATGTGCTTCTAGTCTCAAAGCCTTAAGTTAATAAAGAATTGTTAAAATTATGAAAATATCAATAATTAAATGAGGTGGAAGGCGGAAATCCGAGCACTGACCGTCTCAACTAGCTGTTTATAATATGGGAATGTGCAAAATAATCACAGATGCTGCTCAGTTATCATCAACAGTGTTTATCAAGTTTTCTCCAAAACACAAACCACATACTTTAACAAACAACAGTTGTTCCCTACAACTAGCACCACAAAAACATGAGCAAAGCCAAAACTAACATATAAATGGAGATATGAGTGTGTGTGGGTGTGTGTGTGTGTGTGTGTGTGTGTGTGTGTTGGGGGGCAGAAAGTCACACAAGAACGCGAATTCTGAAGCGATGATTCCGATTCTGCTGAATCAGATACCCGGAATTCAAAAATAGTGGCAATGAATGTTTCGACCAAAGGTGATCACTTCACGAGCACACAAAATTTGAACAAAGACGGCAGTTACGTAGTCTTTGGCTTCATGTGCAGTTTGTGCATTTGAGCAGGAGCGGAGTGGCAATCAGGACGATCGGGAGCTTTCCTGGTCGGCCATCCGATGATTTTGCACAATCCAGCCACAGATTGTTCTGAGCGGCCATGAGATGTATGAGGCTCATCGAAGTTATTGACGTTGTTTAAATTCTCAGCGAAAATCTCTAAGATCTTCTATATTAGAATGAAGTCCAACCAGTATTTATACACCTGCTCACTCTCTATATCTCGTCATGGTTACCCTGCACTCATCTCTGATCTCTCTCATCAATCTACTAATTTTATCTTACTTTAAAAGTGTGGTCAGAATTTTCCCGGTGGATTGTGGTGCCCCACTCTGCCCCTGCACGTGAGGTGAATTTGGAGGGATAATACCCACAGTTCCAGAAAAAGTAGTAGGCTACTGAGAGGATTCTGCTTCTGAAGTCAATAAAAGGGGTTATCGACACACAGATCTGTTGTTATAACGAGATTATTAACTATAAGTCTCCTACAGATCTCTCACAGCATTACGTGTGTGTGTGTTACCCTGGATGCGTATGTAAGTGTGTGAGTGTGTGTGTGTAAGTTAGTAAAAGGAAAGAAGCTAAGCGAGCGCTTAGCAGACAACAAAGAATAACACAACAACTACGTGGTACACAGCGGTCATCTCTCCCTCAACCAGCGGCCGGCAATTGGACCAAGGTTTGTTTATCCGTCCGCTGATCGAGCCGGAAAACGACATACTGTGATCACACATGGTGGCAAAACTACACAAGCTGTCCACTGAGTGGATCAGCATGAATGAGCTACAGAGCGTAATAACACAGTTAGCACACAGTACAGTCAAACATAAGTGGCGGTCCCCTCACACTGGCCCTCATTTATCAATCTTGCGTGAAAACGGGCGCAGATCTGAGTGCAGAATTGGTTGTAAGACAGGACACACGTGTGATTTATGAAACATTCGTATTTGACCAATCTCAGCGTACGAATGAGCGGGCCTTGATAAATGCTGCGGCTGAATTCGATCGTCATTAACATGTCACGCCCGTAAATATTCCTGGTTCGGAGGCCACGCCCACTGAGGTCAAACATGGAGAGAAGAAACACTGGCAAGAAAATAAACTTTTCAAACTGGTGATCGGCATCCTGACATCCGAGGTGGAGCAAAACAAAGATGTGCTTTTTGGCAGTCTGTAAAATGGAATTGAAGGAAGTGCAGATGTGCTCAGTGGAATCTACCAGTAAGAGTCTGACATCATTACAGACATGGTTCCCACACAGAGAGACCGTTCTGTTAAATGATAAGATCTGTTTTGTTACCAAAAGTTGGAGAGAAGAGTTTGGAGTTTACCACGAGGATTTCCAAAGTCATGTCTCAATATTTAACTGATTCTGAGGATCAAAAGGTGACCTCTCACCAGATTTCAGAGAGAGACTGCTTGAACAGGACTCGTGTTTCTGCTTACAAAACTATTCTTATTATTTAACAAAATGGTCTCTGTAGGAATATTTTCTGTCAGACTCTGAGAATAACAACCTCAGCCTGTCAGAGACAAAAACACTTCTAGTGGACTGAAGTTTGACGGTCGGAGTTGCCCATAAGGATCACGTTGCAGTTGCGTCATGGCTGCCAGCTGAGGAGATCAACTGGACGGATCCAAAACATTCATGAAGTATAAATCATTTGCATATCAAACATGTAAACATAGGTCCAGATTAAAAAGATCCAGAATTCCCCTTAAACCTCACAAAAGCTCAGACAAGTAAATGCTCCTTACAGAAAGACACTCTGTACTGTGTCCACTAGTGTTGTGTCGTTCGCGAACGTGTCGTTCAAAAGAACAAATTGTAACTGTTGGAGACAGTATTTCATGAGTTAACGTAGTGGTTTAAAAGGTTAATAAATAAGTATGAATTCATAAATAATTTAGAGTATTAGAATTGAGAGTGTAAAGAGAAAGAAAGAGTTTCAATGTGAGGTCTATTTTATTTTGAAACGTACGGTCATATGACCTTGTTGTATGAGGAATTGTGGGTAAAAAGAGACCGCGCGCTTAGAGCAAAGAGAGACCGGATACATGGCGGACGCCTGGTCAGAAAAGCAAACAGACTACACTATGTTCTAGAGGCGCACACGGTAAATATACTTTTGTTTGCCTGTGTATTATTTTGGTTATTTCTAATGGGACTGTATTCTGTTTATTATTTTGCGCTGCATTGGCCTCACTTAGATTTTTATGTTTCAGTTTTCACGGTGTCTCAAGATTGTTTGTCGTGTCGTCGTTGGAGGAGAATGAGGAGGAAATAAAAGGATGAATCTTGACATCAGTATGATTCGTGGCCTTTTTCAAGAACGAGTGTAGCTACACAAATCTTTTCAGTGAACAAAGTGAACGAAATCACTTCCTGAACTGATTTGTTCCTTTCTCAGTTCAGTTGAGCTCAGCAGCGAGCATGCCGGCGGGGAGTGGAACTGCCCCGACTTACACAGAGAACTGTGAGGACGCGATTCACGTTCGAAGCTGTAATTCGTTCATGATTCATGAACCTACTGCACACAGAGAACTGTCACTGATGAGGTGATTCTCGTTCCCGAACTGTGCTGAAAGTGGCGCTGTGTCACTCACTCAGGGCAGAGGAGTTGATCAGCAGGTTGTTAGCGAACGACCTGCTGAAGACGTGAATCACTCACCCACTCACACAGGGCAGAGGAGTTGATTCAAGTCCAGTAACCTACTGCTACAATTAGCCCTGTGTTGCTAACATCTGTGTAGCTTTATGTTAAAGCTAGGGTCTGTAATGTTGTTCAGACACACATTTTGTTATACTGGGTGAAATGATCCTGCTAACCTAGAGTAGTCAATATATTATGTATTCAGAAAAAGGAACGAAAATAATTGGACCTCTGTGGCAGCTGCAGGCCTGAGTTTCAGGACAGTGTTCAGCTTCAGGTTCAGGAGAGTCTCCTGTCCTGTCTTCGGTCCCTGACTGTAAATGTCTATCTGGAACTGAGTTCCTGGCTGGTTCTGGTCCACCACAGTCCTGTCCGTCAGCTTCTGTTTCCATCTGTTCAGTTTGTCTTTGATGAAGCTGCGAGGACTGAGGTTTCTCTTCATCATCATCTTCATGCTTCACAGGAACAAGAGTGAATGTGAACTCAGTGATATCAGCTTCCTCCTGATTAGTCCAGAGTTCCTCCTGTTCATCTTTAATGTGTGGGGGGATTTAAAGTTCTTACTTGTGGTTTTCTGCACCTAGATTTTGACAATTCATGCTCCTAGATAACATCCATTTTAACATTTCTTGCGCCCACAATATATGGAGGACCAAACCTGACATAAGTATAAATAAATAAATAAATAAATAAATGCATAAATGCATAAAGAAATACATAAAGAAATAAATAAATGCTGAAATAAATGTATAAATAAATAAATGCATAAATAAATACATGCATAAATAAATAAATGCTGAAATAAATGTATAAATAAATAAATAAAAGTATAAATAAAAGAATAAATGTTTTTTATTTATTTATACATTTCTGTTCCCCTACATTTATTTATTTCTGTATTTCTGTTCACCTACATTTATTTATTTCTGTATTTCTGTTCACCTACATATATTTATTTCTGTATTTCTGTGTCCATATGTAAATGAGGAGGTAGGAGGTCCTAACCTCAGTCAAGAGCATGATTGGTCAAATCAGAGAGCCAGACAAAAGCAAACGATTCCTGATCTCAAGCCTCGCTCTCTGTAACGTTGTAAACAGCTCCAGTTAGCTTAATGGCCTCGACCAGTGTGACAGGTTAACTGGCATTCATTTTAACTTGCGAGGGTCCCAGATGTGCTGGTGGTGTGGTTTGAGAATCCTGTCTGGAGAGCCATGTCCGCTAACCAGGAAAAACATTCTGCTCATCGCTCCAAGTCATGTATACGTGTATTAGTTTTGACGTGGCTTGAACACTTCTATCCACATGGAGAAGCCGGGGCTGTGACTTGCAAACCACTGCTAGACGAGCGCTACAGAGCACAAATCGTCCAAAAGTGCATGTTGTCGGTCTCATATCTTTGTCGTGAATCTCTGTACTCTTAAACAACTCACGTGTGGAACAGTATAAAGCATTTGTTCACGCCGAGCGGCTCGAGAGCGGCGTGGACACCGCTGTTAGTAGTTAGCTGTTAGCTTTTAGCTGCTCGCTGTAGCGCTAAGAGCGTAGTGTCCAGGTTAACTGTTGACACATGTTACCACCGAGAGTGAGATACATGTCTGGGCTTTCCTATGAACCATTGTCGCTACTGGTGTTTGTATCACAGGTTGATCTGGACGTCTCACGATTTGCCACAGCTGATTGACCTCACGCTGAGCTCGGGCTGGATGTCAGCGTACTCTGCAGACTGTTTGACCAGCAGGCTGTATGACAGTGTGCAGTTTTCACACCGACTTAGCTTCAGCTTTATAACGATGTATGCGGCTCGGAACGATGGCTTTAAGTGACCATTTGAACAGTGCGGAATGAAAAATACCCGATGGTAACCGGTGTCAGAAGGTAGCCTGGAAGCTGCGCTACAGCGAGCAGCTAACAGCTAACATAAGAGCTAACAGCGGTCTCCACGCCGCTCTCGAGCCGCTCGGCGCGAACAAATGCCTCAGCCTGTTCCACACATGAGTAATTTGAGAGTACAGACATTCACGACAAAGATATGAGACCGACAACATGCACTTTTGGACGATTTGTGCTCTGTAGCGCTCGTCTAGAATACACATATACATGACTTGGAGCGATGAGCAGAATGTTTTTCCTGGTTAGCGGACATGGCTGAGGACCCCTCTCTCTCCAGACGGGAATCTCAAACCATACCACCAGCACACCTGGGACCCTCGCAAGTTAAAATGAACGCCAGTCAAATTCATAACTAAACCAGAGCTACATGAACAAATGTCAACAACTGCAGCTAACAGTTAGCTGAGCGGGCTTGCTGGTAGCCAGCAACATTCCTGTACAGTGTACAGGAATCAGCGCTGCTAGTAAGGCAGAAGTAGTAGACCCTCATCGAGCACACTCCTGTAACCAATCATGCTCTTGACTGAGGTTAGGACCTCCTACCTCCTCATTTACATATGGACACAGAAATACAGAAATAAATATATGTAGGTGAACAGAAATACAGAAATACAGAAATAAATAAATGTAGGTGAACAGAAATACAGAAATAAATAAATGTAGGTGAACAGAAATGTATAAATAAATAAAAAGCATTTATTCTTTTATTTATACTTTTATTTATTTATACATTTATTTCAGCATTTATTTATTTATTCATTTATTTATGCATGTATTTATTTATGCATTTATTTATTCATACATTTATTTCAGCATTTATTTATTTATTTATGCATTTATGCATTTATTTATTTACTTATTTATTTATTTATACTCATGTCAGGTTTGGTCCTCCATAACAATAAAGCTTTTATGCTGAATTCAGACAAAACATGAAGCAAATATTTGGGTTGGATTACTCACGCTTGTTTGACTGCAGGGTTGTTAACTCTTAATCGTGTCTACTCGCACAACGTGAATAGAACTGTGAACATGTGGCACCCAGCCAGAGTCTGCCGTTTCCAGCACTACCTGAAGCTAACAGGTGCCCAGTTCTCAGCTGTGTAGCATCTGTCCATCTGTCTCCACTGAGTGGCAGCTTCTTAACAGGTGTGTTAAACACAATCGATCTCACCGAAATAACAACATCATAATGCTGCCTTGTAAAAAGTCTGAATTCATGCTCCCTGAGGCTGGAAATTAGCCTCCAGGAGGGACAGTAGAGACTGTTGAGCCCTGACTTTCACTGAGACTTGGCTGAACTCAACCGTCCCGGACACCATTTACATGGAGGGGCTAACATCATTCTGGGCGGTCAGGAGCTGAACTCTCAGGGATAAAACTCGGGCTGCTGGAGTGAATATACATAAATAACTACTGGTACAAATCCCACAACAGTCTCTAGTCACTGCTCTCCTACATTAAATCCCTGACTGTTATATGTCGCCCTCTCTACATACCCAGGGAATGTACTGTGATGTCATCATGGCAGTATACATTTCCCCAGTGAAGACACTGAGGAGGTCTTGAACACTCAGTACTGCTCCATCAGTGAGCTACAGTCCACACATCCTGTTGGAGAGGTCTCTGTTGCTGCAGACTTCAACCAGGCCAACATGAAGAAGGTTCTCCCTGGTTATCACCAACATGAGGACGCTGTGACTCGGGGAGTTTACACACTACACCATCAGTACACTAACATCAAGGGGGCTTTTAAAGCACTCCGCCTCACCTGGGCTCCTCTGACTGGGCATAAGTGTGTTGCAGGAATACTTTGAATAATCAACCTCAACCTGAACTGAGCGATCAGGAATGCAAAGCAGGCCAACAGTCACTTCCATGACTCTAAGAACACCAGATGATTGCTGCAGAGTATAAAACACATGACTACAGGCCCACTCCTCAACTAGGGGTGGGCGATATATATATACTGTTCCACATGGAAACACTGTTTTGTGTAAATGCATATGTTTTGCATCGTTTTGGCCGACTGTCCACACGGATCCTCTAAACACAGCAACTGAAAACGCACTTTTTTTAAACCTGGTCTCAGGTTGGAAGACATTCCTTAAAATAAGTCATGTGCTTTGATGCTCCAGAGTCAATCAACCACTGAGCCTGTTGTGACATCTCATTCTGATTAGTTTCTTTAACCAAAAAGCACTTTCAGATGAGTCTTCGGTATCTTCACACATCATCACACATTATTTTTCCCTTTTCTTTTTGGACGGTCACGTTTTATATGACCTTCTTTTCCACATTTGTAACATCTCCATGAGTTGGATCTGTCAGCTCCCACTGCCTTAGAATCAGGCTGCATATCTCCACGAACTTGTGTTGACATGGCTGATGCACCACCAAGTGAAGCACCACCATAATTATCATCAGTTTGCACTTGCTTTTGTTTTTCATTTATTAATGCTTGCTGAGCAAACTGCAGTGTCAAATAGTCCATCTTTGTTTCTAATGCAGTGACAATTGTAGCATAGCTTGATGTCAAACTACCCAGGAGAGTTACAATCTGGTCTTCCTCTTCAATTACAGCACCTATTGCTCCAAACTGGTCAATCAATTTCTTCATTTGTTTTAAATGTTCAGTTAAACATTCTCCTTCCTTCATTTCAGATCTGAAGTATTTCTTCTTTAGGAACAGTTTATTTGCAAGAGTGTCTCTCTAAAAATGTCCTCTCAGCGTATCCCACGCCTCTTCTGGAGTCTGACAGCTTGTTATCAGGCACAACTGGGGTGTGCTTACATTCAGCACCAAGATGGAAAATGACTTTTCTTTCGTTCAAATTCAGCTCGTGCATTAGCATTAGCATCTGCTGCTAGCACATCCATTTCCATTACAATGCCCCACAGTCCTTTTGCTTTCAGCAACTGCTCCATCTGAAATTTCCATGTTGCCCAGTTCTCTGGTCCGCTCAGCTTGTCGATAAACAATTTATCTTCCATTGTGAATCCCACAACACTGTTTATATCACAACAGCTTTTCAGTGACGCTCCTGGGCCCATAACCTGTTAATTCACATGTCTTTATTCAGAACAGAGTCACTAGCTGGTGGTACAACGCCTTCTCAACACTCAGTGCGTTTACATGACACTCAAGAAAACCGAATTACTGTGTTAATCCAACTATGATCGGATTTTTAAGATGCAAGTATAAACCTTAAATAGGACTGGATCGTATTTCTCATCGTCAAATTAAAACACCTAGATTATTCGATTGATAGTCGCATTACTCCTGCATGTATACGTTCCATTAGATTGGATCGAAATTTGCGTTCTGCGCAGGCACAAGATTTTTTTCCCTGGCCATGAGCCAGAAGTAGAAGGACGGCGGCATCCTTCCTCAAAAATAACCACAAGAAAGAGCACCATTGTGCATCTAGTTTGTGTAATTATTATGTTCACCATATACAAAATGTACAATGATGTAGCTTTGTCTTGCTCTTCGTATGCCATCTTTCTCAAATGCTGACGCAGTTTGTTATGAGAGTGGGTTGCACAAGTGTGACATCATCAAGATGTGACAATTTTATTGTGTCGGAGTTCGCGGGTGCGAGAGGTGAACAAACGGAGTGTTTTGCTCATCTCCAAAGAGTACCTGTTCATGAGTTGTTGTCAACAAGAGAGAGTGATTTTAGAAGCCCTTTACACTTTGGAACGCTACACTGGTCACGTAAAGAGGTCAGCCGGAGGTGGCTCAATCACCACTAGTTGAAATGGGTACAGCGCCACCTATTGTACCGGGGTATGACATGCTTTGGCCAATAATCCGATTTTCTCACCAGCATGATTACTCGGACAATTGCAGTTGTCTGATTGAGTAGCAGAGTCGAACTATGGCTGTAATCCGACTAAACTGTGCATGTAAACATACTGACTGTGTCAAATTACTGTTTTAACAACAGTGAGTGTGTGTACATGAAGGTGTGTGAGACTCCTAGTAGAGAAGTGAACAAATAAAAGATGAATCCACAGAAGTTGTCTTTTGTGTTATTGAATAAAGTATAAAATAGAACAATAGAGAATAACAGAATGGATTTATTTCAACTGAAAGGTCAGCGCTCTGCACACCAGTGCGTTCTGGGTGAGTCTGACAAAGAGCTACAGAGAAAGTCACAGTTTATAGAAAACTATGATGACAAAACAGAACTCAGGTTTAGGTTTAAGATGATTTGAACAGAAAGGTAACAGTTATATGTGAGGTTAAAGCAGGGGGGCCACGGCTCCTTCAGAAGTCTTACAGTGTCTGAAGTTGAGATTCGATGGGTCTTAAATATTGTAGGAACATGTCCCTTTTTAACCTCTTTTATATCACAGGAGACGCGATCTTCAGGTCCACACAGACCCCCTCTGATCCACTTTCTCTGACACCCTAATGGCCTGACTCTCTTCCTCCCCCTCCCTCCATTCACACTCTGATGGTGGGTTAAACAACATGTGCTGGGCAATAAACATTTCTTGTGATAAGGGACTGCTGGCTGAGTTCACAAAGGGGGGTTGCCAGACCCCAAAGGATTACCGCTGAGAGTGGGAAGACGACCATTTGTCACCTTAAGTTCCCTCTTACCTGACTTATATAGGGTCTATGCTAACAGGACACTGGACATTCGAGACTCAGAAAGGTCTCCTTTTACATCTGGATTTTGTTCACTTTGACGGGCTGTTGATAATTCAGGGCGCAGTGGTCACTGAGAAAAACAAGGTCCCAATTTGTTATACCAGACTTGTCATCAACAGATACCCTCCACCTCTGGTACGAGCCATCAAAGTGCCACACGTGTGAATTATGACACTCAACCCAGCCCGAGTCTTTCTGCATTCCAAACAGGAGAAAGGAAGAGCCTTGATTTCTGTCTTAATGCTAAAAGGGTATTTAATGTAATCTCATCTTTTACAGGACAAAATATCCTTACTCAGCTGGATGATAACCCAAACATACTTTTTCCCCCTGTTTTCTAAGTTCAAGGAAACTACAGTTAGTAAATTCAGGTTTAATCTCTGAAAGTGTGATGGAGCCACAGCTCCACCTAGTGGTAAGTCCGGATATAGTTAAGAGGAGAGTTTCTGACACAAATGGACTTTATATTTGTACTTATAAATATGATTACCTACCTCCAACATATATTCTTGTACCGAAAGTTAAGCTAACCTTTTCGAAATGTTTTTAAGCCATCAGTGCTGCTAAAATCGTATGCAATTGTGTGTGGGTCTTGTTATAACCAATGACTCCCCTTTTTACTTTATTAGGCAATTCCTGTCATGTTCTTTTCATGTTTATGTAACAAAGGTTGATGTAAAGACCATGGTGGATTTAGGTGAATAAGTCGATCGTGATCTTGAGACGTTACAGCGTTATTATATTTCCTTAAGTAATAAGTTCGCAATATCAGCTGTAATATGAGCCGTGACGTCACCGGAGGAAGTGACGTGACAGTCCGCCCTCAATTCTGCCTTCAGCGTAAGTGTTAAAAGAGCAGACTTCACGTCACTCTTCCTTCTTCTTCTTTTTCGTAACCCTACCTGTTTAATCTTTTCTACAACGCGTTTACACTTATAATTCTCAAACTTAATCTCCGTACTTTGCTTTGTTCGCGCCTCCGGACTTTTTCTCCGGAGATTTGAGTTGCTCCCAGAACTCTTACCAAGAAACGCGCAGTTATTTTGAAAATAACTTCTTTCCAAAATCAAAGCGAGAACGAGATTAATCCTTTTTGTATTCTTTTATATCGCCAAGTATTGCAACTCAGTAAGCTAGAAAAGCTATTTTTGTTTTGTATTAAGTAACTAAGACGGACTCGCCAGGCCAGCGTTTCTTTCCCCGTTATTTTTGTACAAAGACCTAATCGATATATGTTCGGAGCTCCGCAATATCAGCTCAAGAAAGAGACTCTGACCAGAACTCGTGATTATTACAAGTCGGTGCAGTTAACTGCTCAAGAAGCCGTGAAGAAATCCACAGCCTAGAGGAGAAAGAGCATCCAATCGTCTCCGACCGCCTCCAGCGCACACAAGCAAGAACACTGCTGGGCCAGGAGCTGTCCTCAGGTGAACCGAGACGGCATCGCTCTCCAGCGGCTCTGAAACCGCCGCCGCCTCCCTGCACAGAGACGAAGCTACTCCCGGCCGTCCAGAGTCCGGGATCCCGCTCTTCGAATAAAAGTAGGCTAAACATTTACACGACAAGAGTCACACTCGAATGAGATCAGAGTTGGTGTTTGTGGAAGCTTCGAATATATATAGATATATCTCACAAATTCAAAGACCTCGCCATATCGCCTCAATAGAATAAACATTAATTCGTAGTGATAAATTACCGGTTACTTACACTAAAACCCACCATCGTTTAGAATTCATCTTGTCCTCATTTTATTTCACAATTTCTGTTAATATTGTCACATATTTGAATTTTTATTTCACATCCTTTATTCTGCATTTATTTAGTAAATAAACATATTTAACCGCATGTCGTTGTCTGTGCTCTTTTAATTTGAGGTGGGAAACCGACGGTATAGTGGAAAGAATTCATGACTTCAGAATAGGAGCAAATTGAAATTCAACAGATCAATTCGAGACTGATCTTTTGTGTTCAAGCCAAACTTGGACAGTTAATATTCTGGCTAGTTCCCTCCGAGCTAGTCGCACAGAGAATCATCGGAGGTGGTGCCCCGTCTAAAGTACAATTGATTACCAGCAATTAATTAACCCTTTTTATCAGAGTAGTGTCTCCTACAATATTTTTGGTCACATTACTGAGAAGATCAAATGTGAACAAAGACCCACATGGAGCTGTTGACAGGACTTATGCAGCAAGAAGCCTTTGTACCATCAGAGTACCACAAAGTTAAAATATGAAAGAATGTCCATTTATTCATTGATTAAATCATCTTTTTATTCTAAAAGCTTACAGCAATAATGCGTTTATGCATTATATGTATATATATTTGACTTTTGGTGAGTATTTCCATGGTTTGGTCTGAAGTTTTTAACTGTGGTCAGACGCCATTAAAGTTCTGGACCTGTAAATAAACCACTTCAGATTAATGAGGGATGTTTTAGTGTTTGTCTTTATTTTGTGACATTGCTGCTGCTGCGAACAGGAGAGAGGGAAATGGAGACGGAGACGAAGACTGGGGGTTTCGGACAGTGGCGATATTCCCATTACTTTCAGTTTATAGATCGAAAGGACAAAAATATTTGAGTGAAATGCACTCTATGCCCAGGCGACAAATTTCTTTCAACTGCTGCCAAGTCAATGAGCAGCCTGTCCAAGCATTTGTCAGCCCAGCATGGCAATACAAAACTTGTGGCGAAAGATCCTGCTCGCCAGTCATCTGAAGGAGTCGAAGAGCAGCCGACCCCGCCTAAACAGGCAAAGCTTGTTTCAAGTGTTGGAGCACAGAAGCAGGTAACACAGAACGACATTAACAGGCTGGTTGCAGGGTTCATTGTAGAAGACATGCTTCCCCTGTCGACTATTGAATCGCCCAGGCCAATGCCAAGCCAATGTCCGACAGGAAAACATTTTCCCGTTACCTGGACAAGTGTTATTCCGACATGGAATCGAACCTCAAAAGAACTTCCCTGTCCCTGGATCATGTGTCCACCACCGCAGACATTTGGTCGGCCAACAACAAAAGTTACTTAGGAATGACAGCGCACTGGACAGACGCATGGCCGTGAGGTACCCGAGGTAAATACCTCGGTTACTATTTCCTGGGATTTTTTATAAAAATATACATTTTACAAAAAGAAATATGAAAATCTAATTCATTGAAAGATCACAAATTATAGTAACCGTTACAGCCGACAATAAGGAGTTGTGTTTCGGAAAGGAAAAAAAAAAAAAAAAAGCGCGTCACGTGTACCGGCACTCACTGGACATGTTTTGGTTTTGGGGTGAAGAAGAAGAGATTCTCTGCGTGTGATGAGACCTAAATGACAGGTAAGGAACGAACATACTCGCCAGTTCGCGCATCTGTCATGATAATAGTTTAATAGACAATAAAGTTTATCTCATCTCATCTTCATCTCATCTCACTAGCTAACGTTAGCTAGTGTAATGTAACGAAAAGGAGGGGGACAGCTCTCCATTCCGAAACACCTTCATTCCGACACCCCGCTGTTCCGACCCCCCCGCCCCCGCAGCTGTCCATGGTGCTGTACTGGGTGAAGTTGTTTACACTCTACGTTGTGGTTTGTCTGTGAAATGCGTGCTGCTCAGGGACTGGGCAGATCGGTCCCACTCTCCAGTTAATTATGCACATGATCCGTTTGACCCCAAAAAGGAAAAAAGGATCAATGTGCAGCCTCCGTTTCCTCTCTGATTGAGTCCGTCTGTCCGTTCGGGGGGGGGGCCCTCACCAACACAGATTTAGACAGATTTGTGAACAAAAAGTTGAGAGAAATAGGTCTTTTGTATATATAGAAAATGTTTTAGATCTTTGAGTTCAGATCATAAAAAAGAGGAGCAAAAACAACAGTGTTAATGTTTTGCTATATATTATTTTCTATATTTTATGTACTTTCAGTGAGTTGAACCCTTTTGGAGACAGGATCCAGCCAGCCCTCCAAAAGGTCAGTAATATATACAGTGTCTGAGAGGGCCCAAAGTTAATAAACATCCAGTCAACAACATTATGTGATTGTTCCGTTTTCTTTTCCTCTTATCTGTGAGGGTCACAATGTTGCCGGGTTTTTTTTCCGCTAAGGGGTTGCGGGGCTTACTGGGGCCAAATCCAGTTTTACTTGATGGGCGTAGGCCAGGGTACACCCTGAATGAGTCACCAGCTCATTGCAGGACCCTTACTGATGGCAGTGGCTGCCTCACAAGGGGCCAACTGCACATCAGGAGCAATTTTGGGGTTCAGTATCTTGCTCAAGGATACTTTGACATGTAGCTCAGTCCAGCCGCGGTGAGCTGGGATTTGAACCAGTGATCGTCTGATCACTAGTCAACCAACTCTACCCACTGAGCTACGGCCGCCCAAGCCATGATTGTGTATTTGTGTAATTGCACAGTTTAAAACACTATTTATTTTACTTTTTATTCATAAATAAGTGCTCAAATTTTTTTTGCTTGCACGCTTTGCACGCTCGCATGGTTTGTACCTCACTAGTTTCATAACCCTGGTTACGGCCCTGGATAGACGGCATTAGTTTTATACGTGAAAAGGCTGCTCTTTGCTGCAAGAGAGTGAGAGGAAGACACACGTACGATGTCATAGCTTGCGAAATGGATGGGGTTCATTCAGCGTTTGGGCTATCACATAAAGTAACAGCATGTGTCACCAATAATGGCAGCAATTTTTCAAAAGCCTTTAGAATGTTTGAATCCCACCTTATTGATGGTTCTGACTCTGACGAGCCACCTGATGATGAAGAGGAGGTCACTTTTACTGATGTTGCCGAAGCCCTCTCCACAGGATCAGACGAGGCATTTTCACTGCCACCTCATCTGCGCTGTGCATCACATACACTTAATCTGATCTCAAAAAATGACCTGGAGAAATGGCTGACCAGTAACAATGACTGTAAAGCAGTTTACAGAAGTGCTTTTGCAAAGTGTACAGCTCTCTGGACAAAAACTAGTCGCTCTACTGTGGCCTCAGACCAGTTTGAGGATGTGCTAAAAAGAAAGCTCATCATACCCACTGCTACACGCTGGAACTCGACTCATGACGCCTTGTCTCTCATAACAGAAATCCCAATCAGAGATTTAAACACCATTTTTTCTAGACTGGGTCTTAAGGGCATCACTGAGCGAGAGTATAAGTTCATAAGGAATATTGTGCAGTGACAAGACCTCTTGCTGCCACATTAGATATACTACAAGGAGAAGATGATTGCTACTACGGCACCCTCCTGCCAACCTTGGAGATTCTCATGTCAAAGTTGCTTGCGTTGAAGGATGGCCTTTCCCAGATGACAGCTGGCATGCCTGGTGCTATTGTACAGGTAAACACATATTGAATAATAAAATGAATAGGCCCTACCCTAACCTCTTACATAATAGCTTGCAGTGTAGGCTATAGGCCTACAATTTAATATAGCTGATTTAGCCCAAATTTATGAGGCTGTAAAAGCTGTTAATTGAACTGTATATGTTTGTCTAATGTAACCTACTATTTCATATTACAGGCGATCAAAGATAGATTTGCATCTTTCTTGGACAGCAAGGATGCTCTGATGGCTGCTGCCACATCACCCAAATTCAAGGTCCGCTGGCTCAAAGATTAGAGGAGAAGAGATGCTGTCCAAACCATGCTGATTTCTGAATGTCGTGCCCGGACTCCTCCTGAAGAGCCACTGATAAGACCAGCAGATCAGAGCCCTGCCACCTCCAGTCACAATGGCTCTTTTGATTTTGAAGAGGACATTTTCTACACAGCAGAGACTGAAGTTATGGAGAACTTAAAAATGCCTGGATCCGACTGGGAGGTTCTCTCCAGGTTCCCCAGGATTAAGGAAATCGCAAAGCAGTACAACACACCAATACCGTCAAGTGCACCGGTCGAAAGGCTTTTCAGCCTGGGCAGTATTGTTCTGACCCCGAGGAGGAACAGGCTGTCAGATAAAAGATTTGAAAGACTTTTACTTATGCGATACAATCGTTATTTTGAAGAATAGAGAGGAAAATGAATTGAATGGGATAAAGTTTTTATTGCACTTTCTGTTTTCACTGTTGCACTTTTGTTGCACTTTGTGTTTCCTGCATTGTGATAATTGCAACACACAATATTTCATTAATAGGTTCAAGAGTTTGTGACTTGTACGTTATCACCTCTGGCAGCCATATCTCCTGGAGGTAGAGGAGAGCAAGCTAAAGGGAAAATAATGCTTTTGGGATGACATGAATGTTCTGTTTATTAATTAATTACATGTTCTGTTTCTTTTTTATGGGCTTAAGTGCATTTGTGTTTTAATGGTATGGGATAAAGTGACCTTTATTTTTATATTTTTCATTGACCACTTAATTTTTTGTTTGCCATGAATGTAATAACAAGCTGGTTTTGTTCTCAGGGAAAGATTTTTATTCTCATGTTTCCCAAAGCCTTTGTTTTGAAACGTGTACTTGTATGTTGCTACTGATTGACCTCACCATAGCCTCCTTTGTCCTGTTGCTTTTGGATTTTACAGTGAGGCATATTTCTTTGTGCAGACAGGGATATTGTTCTTTCATATGGTTTTATAAGCCATGTTGTATACATTTATACAATAAACACTAAGTGATGATAGGGCTAACATGTTTGTCCTGTATCTACTCGGTAAATTAAGAAATGAGAAAGTAAAGAAATAAGTAGTGAAGTTACTTTTCAAATGCAGTAACTAGTAAAGTAATCTCATTACAATTTACAGCAGTAACTAGTAATAAGTAACTAATTACTTTTTTAAAGTAACTTCCCCAACACTGATAACATCTTAATTTCTCGTCTGCTCACCATTAAAGTGCTGGACCTGTAAAAACACTCCAGACTAATGAGGGATGTTTTAGTGTTTCTCTTTATTTTGTGACATTTGTGAATTTGTTCTCTTTTTACAACTTTTATCTTGTGTTCTTCAGTTTAGAGAGAAACTTCACAGCTCTGTACAAACAACACACAGACTTTATTCTCACTGCACTCAGTTGAAATATGTTTATTTGTAATACACAGCATGTATCTGGAGAATATTAAGAAAAATGTAGATTTAATATACTTATACTACTTGTGTTTATAATATAAACATGACATGTGATTTAAATGTGTTGATTATTTTCCTAATTGATTGATTAGTTGTCTGGTCCACGAAGAAGAATATAGATCAGTGTGTTCAGTGCAGATTTCATAAATGCGTCGCAGACTTTTATTTTGTAAAGTAGAAAGCGCGCCTTTCTCAAACCGGAAGTTCCGTGCATGCTCGTGCCTTTCAAAGCCGCCATCACTGCGGCCGTTAACTCAACAGACTGATCAGCTGTTTTAATCACTCTGATCTGCTCCGACCGATGATGACGTGTGGTGACGAAACGCTCCTGATATCAGGATGAACATATCGATCAGGTCCGGATCGATGTGAGCCCGTGCGGTGATCTGATCAGCCTGATGATGAATCATAGTATTGATAATGATGAAGAAACAAAAAGAACATCATGGATGCTCATGGCGGACGCACTGGCGACAAGACAGTTCAGACTTGTTATTGATTGATTTACTAAAACAGGTGTGTCACCTTTAACACCTGAGACACATGTTTATATATCTGTAACAGATGTGTTTCATCAGGAGGTTTAAAGATGTTATTATTATAAAATATAATCTATCATAAAGAGGAACATGTGATCAGCTGTTTAACATCATCACATCGATCCAGATGTGACTGTTTAATCAGAAATGTCTTTTATTTTCTTTCTTTTTATGGTTTATTATCTTTATTAATAAAGTGCTGCAGCCTGCTGGGCGACATTTTGTGTGTTATTCTCTATAACATGGTGTTAAAATGTCACCCAGACAGACAGAATCTAATCTCAGCTAAATATACTAAAGTATATTCAGCACTTTCAGATTATTTGTATGAATAAAAGAGTTGTTTTTAATCTGATTGTTCATCAAATAAATGAATCTAAAAAGTGCTGATTCAGCTCTGAGGCAGCATGTTATCTGTAAACTAACTAAAACAGTGTTTTCAATAAATGTAGTGGAGTAAAAAGTACATGTTTGCAGAAATCCTCCAGTAAAGTACAAATAGCTCAGAAGTGTACTGAGGTCCAGCAGTGGAAACGTTGTCAGAGGTAATAATCCTGCTGTGCTCATGTCGCCCTCTGGTGGTTGTTTACCAGAACATCAGTGATGAACTCTGATTGTCTGACAGGAATCTTCATCTGATATCTTAGAATCTGTTCTTCATGTGTTTCTGTGAAGAAAACATGGTCCTGCAGCTGAAACACACTGATGAACTGAAGATGACACAGATCCACAAAGACATGATGTTGGACTCTAAAAACACAAATATGAAAGAATGTCCATTTATAAATCGATTAAATCATCTTTTTATTTTAAAAGCTTACAGAAATAACTAGTGTATGCAATATATGTATATATTTTACTTTTGGTGTGTATTTCCAGCGAAGTTTTGCTCTTAAATTCCATATAAAGTGGCATTAAAAGGTATTAAAAGTGTTAAATGTGACGTGTTGCTATCTGTAGACACTCTGTAAAGGTAATGATACATGTTGTTACTGCAGAGACCTGCTGTCTCTACATCTGAGGTTGTATTTACACTTTACTGTCAGAGTTCAAAGCATCTGAACCACATGTTTCAGTCCAAACCACCATGTGACATCACTCTGACATCACAGATGAATAGTCATCAATAGTGAGTGTGTAGACTGTGTGTGAGAGTCATAGTGAAGAAGAAGCTGACGGAGCGTCGTTTAGTCTCTGATCCAAAATCACATCAGATCAATAATCAAAGAACGACCAACAGACCAATCAAACAGATTGATCAGCCATCAGAGGAGTCGGATCAGTGGAGCTGCTTCTGTTCCTGATGTCCTCTGTTTCATGTTTGATCTGAATTCTCACTGCAGAGGAGACAGAGGACAGTTAGACAGAGATAAGCAGCCAACCAGAGACAAGCAGCCAACCAGAGACAAGCAGCCAACCAGAGACAAGCAACCAACCAGAGACAAGCAGCCAACCAGAGACAAGCAGCCAACCAGAGACAAGCAACCAACCAGAGACAAGCAGCCTTCAGAGACAAGCATCCAACCAGAGACTAGCAACCAACCAGAGACAAGCAACCAACCAGAGACAAGCAGCCAACCAGAGACAAGCAGCCAACCAGAGACAAGCAACCAACCAGAGACAAGCAGCCTTCAGAGACAAGCATCCAACCAGAGACTAGCAACCAACCAGAGACAAGCAGCCAGAGACAAGCAACCAACCAGAGACAAGCAGCCAACCAGAGACAAGCAGCCAACCAGAGACAAGCAACCAATCAGAGACAAGCAGCCAACCAGAGACAAGCAGCCTTCAGAGACAAGCATCCAACCAGAGACTAGCAACCAACCAGAGACAAGCAACCAACCAGAGACAAGCAGCCAACCAGAGACAAGCAGCCTTCAGAGACACGCATCCAACCAGAGACTAGCAACCAACCAGAGACAATCAGCCAACCAGATACAAGCAGCCAACCAGAGACAAGCAATCAACCAGAGACAGACACACAGGCCTCTGTTCTATATCTTCATACTGACCTTTGACTATGAGCTTCACTGTTTTCTTTTTCAGCATGTCTCCGTCCTTG
This sequence comes from Sparus aurata, assembly GCF_900880675.1. NCBI lineage: Eukaryota > Metazoa > Chordata > Actinopteri > Spariformes > Sparidae > Sparus > Sparus aurata. The sequence goes on along the minus strand of NC_044196.1, from coordinate 3,008,034 downwards.
TCGATGACTCCACACCAGTATGTTCCTGTGTCTGTCTCTTTGGGGTGTTTCAGGGTCAGACTGAGGTCTCCAGTCTTCAGCAGGTCTTTTTTCATCTCTGTTCGATCTTTGTAATCCTGGTCCTGTTCTTCAGGCTGGTAAGATCCGTTCTCATACCGGTGGACCGTCCTGTCTGAGTTTGCAGAGCAGACCCATTTCACTTTAGCATCCTCAGGCAGGTCAGGTGTAGTTCTGAAGGGCAGCTGGACAGACTCCTCCCCCTCCTCCACCTTCACCTGACAGACTGAGAGGAAACAAAGCACAACATCAGCTGTACAGACAGCAGCAGCAGTTTTGAATAACTTTATTGACTGATTACAAAGTAGTAGAGAAAGCTGAAGGACAGAACCAGATGAGAGCAGCAGGTAACAGGGGACAGAAACACAGGAAGTAAAACCAGGTTTTCAAGGTGTTGGACATGATCAGAGTCCTGATGGTGTTGTGATGTTTTGTCCCTGTGGTCTTCACAGTAATGTCTCATCTCAGTGTTCAACTGCTGTTTGTTGCTTCTCTTTGTCACTTTCACATTTCTGGACGTCAAATTTAACATTTTCTTTGATCAACTTCTTCAACAGGAAGTGAAGATTTGTTGAATCAGCTGAGAACTGATCATCAATCAATAACTGATACAAACTATTAAAGCTGCATTTCTTTGTTCTAAGTGATGAAAAGATTTGTTGTTTCTTTCAGCTCGTTCCTTCAACTTTCTTCAGGATCAAATAAAAACATCACATTCAGATCAATACTGTCAACTCTGATTGGAAATCAATCAACTGATTGATGTCAGTCTGGTCTCTGACCTGTATCCACAGTACTGACCTCTGACCCACAGCTCCACTTGTTTCTTCACCAGGATATCTCCCTCCCTGTTGTAGACGGTGCAGGTGTAGGTGTCTCTGTCTCTGTCTGTGAGGTATTTCAGGGTCAGACTGAGGTCTCCAGGTTCCAGCAGGTTTCTCTTCATCTCTGTTCGACCTCTGTAATATTTGACCTGTTCTGCATGCTGGTCAGAACCGTTCTGATACACATGGACCTTCATGTTGTATCCGTCCATCCACTCCACTTTAGCGTCTCCAGGCAGGTGAACTGTGGTTTTGCAGGGCAGCTGGACAGACTCCGCCTCTGAATCCACCTCCACCTGGTAGACTGAGAGGACAACAAACCACAACATCAGCTGCATGCAAATAATTGTGATAGAGGCCTCTCTAGTTTAGCTGAAGCTTTATTGAACACCAGTCAACACATAGGTATAAACAGAACTGCCCTCCTGGTGGGCACCCTAGTATATGCGCAAGCACATTTTTTTTTACTAAATCATACTGCCATATCTTCCCCTTTTCTTTTGTTATTTCCCACAGTGTAGAGCAGACACCATAATAGAGAAAATACTTTTCTTAGCTGCACTTATTATCATGAAAATATGTATGCATATAATTACCATTGTGCACAAAACAACATTATCAACCTCAGAGACAATACAATTTTTCCTTGTTTTCCCTGCCTTTTTTCCAAAGTCGGGAAGTCAGGAGTCCTCCCTATATGCAGTTCAGCTGGGCTGAAGCCTGTGGTTGAGCAGGGGGTGGACCTATAAGCCATTAAAGACATCACAGGATCTTTTTGCTTGAGGATTATCTTTGCCATCTGTACAGCTCTCTTAGCATGCCCGTTGCCTTGAGGGCGATGAGGGCTGGATGTGCAGTGTTGGAAGTTGTGCTCCTTAGCAAACATGAAATCTGCACTTGAAAACTGAGGCCCATTGTTACTCACCACCTCATCAAGGATACCGAATCTGGCAAATACTGCTTTTAGCTTTTGGATTACCTGTCTACTTGTCGTTGAGGGTAGGTGCAGTATTTCAATGAATCTGGAGTTATAGTCTGAGATTACCATATAGTTTTGGCATTCATGCTCACACAGGTCCATTGCAATTCTCTTCCAGGGTCTCTCAGGAAGTGGTGTGGAGATGAGAGGTTCCCTTGTTGTGTTCTTTTCAGTTTGCGGCACACCTGGCATGAGGTCACAAGTCTGTTTATCTCAGCAGACAGTCCAGGCCACCACATTGATGAACATGCTTTCTCTCTGCATTTGCTCAGGCCCTGGTGTCCGTCATGTATTTTCTGAAGGGTCTCACCTCTCATTGACCTTTGCATGACAATCCTGTTTCTTCTTAAAATCAGGCCATCCTGTTCTGACAGCTCTGATTTCACTTGAACATATGCTCTTGCACCCATGGGATCTTTACTGCCATGTTCAGGCCATCCTCTCTTTACAAGCTTCATGACTGATAGTAGTTCTATGTCAGCTCCTGTCGCCATCTTGATTTCATCCATCTTGCTTTTGGATGCAGGGATCGCTTCCACCACACTAGCTACATAGCATGTCACCTCACTGTGTGTGTCAGTCTCAGTACATGTGCTGGTCAGCGGGCTGCGTGACAGTGTGTCTGCGACGATCAGGGTTCTTCCTGGAGCATACTCTGCAACTGGGTTGAATATCATGAGCTTCTTGAGAAGTTGCTGACATCACAGGGGTACATTGTCCAGGCTGCGGCTGTAAAGGAGGGGCACGAGTGTCTTGTGGTCAGTTACTAACTTGAACTGTTCCAGTCCACATAGGTATCTATAAAACTTCTCACATGCCCGCCAGAGCTTCTTTTTCAATCTGGGAGTAATGTGTTATATGTCACAGTGCTCTCAATCTGTCCTGTGCACTGGAGCTCTCCACCTGGGCTGTCTAGGGAATATCTGCAGGCTTCAGTGTACTTTTGGGGATGAGTGATGATGGTCACATCAGCCCCTGAGTCGATTTTGAATTTTTCTTTTCTCACTGCCCCCAGGAATATGGCTGCTGCTCTGCATGTTCAGTCACCTCACTCACAACTCTTCTGTTCCTGCATACTCTACTCCAATGTCGAACTTTGTTGCAGTATTTCATGTGGGGTTTTTAGCAGGGCAGCTTTCATCTTTACTGCGCGCCATTTTCCCACTCTTTCCGCATTGCTCATTATTTCCCCCTTTCTGCTTACCATGGAGCTTGGTGTATTGAAATTGCCTGCGCTTGTGTGTGACTTCATGGACAATGAAGGCTGGCTGCCTCTCCTTGTACGTTCTCTGTCTCACTGCCTATGGCATATATCTGGCTGCTCACCTTCACAGCGCCATCTTCTTTGTCGAGTTTGAGTGCAGTCCTGAATTTTTTTAAACGCTGCTTTTAATCTGGCCATCCCTTGGGCTTCGCAATGAGAAATTTGTCGGGGGATTAAACTTTGCCATGGCCTCTCTTGCTCCTCTCATTCACTTCTGACACCATGTAGATCAGGGGTTCTCAACCTTTTGCAAGCTGGGCCCCCCCAAAGCTGGTTCATTGCAATTTCCTCTGCATATCTTACGACAGAAAGTTTGAATTTCAAGTTGTACTTTTTATTTTTTTGCTGAACAGGAGCCATGGTGATCATCAATGTGATATTGACTGACAGAAAGCACAATATGTGAACAAGGCGAAGAAGGAAAACGTGCAGTGTCACGTCTTCTTCCTTGATTTAAAAAATAAATAAATAAATTACACTCAGCAGTTATTTGGAACCGGCGGTTATTTATCAAAATATAAACCTGCACCCAGCGTTTAACAGGGACCCTGCAGGTAAATGAAACCCGGCTATTATTTGGTAATATACGGTACATTTCCACCCCGCTCTGTAAGCCAGATTCATTTGCAGCCTGGACGCGGAGTGGTGTGCATCTCCTCTCTGCTCTGACTGCAGGCTGGGACTGCTGCGTGAGGCTACTGAGAGACTGACCACCTTTCAGTGCTTTAGGACAGGGGAGGGACTCACGGCAGCACCTGCTGCTCGTTGAGCACATTAACTGCAGAGTGATACGTGCTTTCAAGTCAGAGTCTCCAAACACCACAGAAGTCTCCAATAACACCAGTAAAAGTCGCTAGATTTGTCGCTAGTCGCTTTTGACAAAAAAAGTCGCCAGAAGGATGATTTGTTTGTGTGTTATAATGGTCCAACCACTTGCATTTCGACATGGGGGGAATTTTGTGATTTTTTTTTTCAGTTTTTTTTTTCCTCCCACCCTGTAGCCTACTCGTGCTCAAGGGGGGCGGGCCCCACTGGTTGAGAACCACTGATGTAGATAATTGTGAAGGAGGCTTCTCTAGTTTAACTGAAGTTTTATTGAACACCAGTCAACACGTAGGTATAAACAGAACTGCCCTCCTGGTGGGCACCCCGCTAGGCTCCTGTCACATTACCATATAACACCTAGTATATGCGCAAGCACATTTTTACCAAAACATACTGCCATATATGACACTGTACAGACAACAGCAGGAACTGTGATGGTAACAGGACCTAAATGTCTCATCCTTCTCTCCTTCCCATTAGTTTCCACTAATAGGACACTGTTGTCAGCCAGCTGAATGCACGGCTAATGGAGCCACCTAGCAGTAAGCAGCACTGACCCCTGATATGTATCTACAATACTGACCTTTGACCTTCACCTTCACTTGTTTCTCCATCAGGATGTCTCCCTCCCTGTTGTAGACGGTGCAGGTGTAGGTGTGTCTGTTATCATCTCTGGGGTATTTCACGGTCAGACTGAGGTCTCCAGTTTTCAGCAGGTCTTTCTTCATTTCTGTTCGACCTCTGTAATATCTGTCCTGTTCTTCAGGCTGGTCAGAACCGTTCTGATACACATGGACCTTCCTGGAGCCCTTGTCACTCCACTCCACTTTAGCGTCTTTAGGCAGGTAAATTGCGGTTTTGCAGGGCAGCTGGACAGACTCCGCCCGTGAATCCACCTTCACCTGGTAGACTGAGAGGACAACAAACCACAACATCAGCTGAACAGACAGCAGCAGGAACTGTGATGGTAACATGATCTCACTGTCTCATCCTTCTCTTATAATCCCAGACCAGATGCTGCCCAGGTGCCTTATGGGTAGTGAAGTAATAGTGACATACCTGACATGAAATAGTGCCTAAAATGAATTAAAAGAGCTCCAGAAACAAGAAGTCCAACAACCAGGAGGACCAGTAGTGCTGTGGCCCAGGATGGGAATCGTTCTGTAGGAACCAGAAACATAAGGAACATGACCTCTGACCTCTGACCTCTGATCTGTATCTACAGGAGGTTTTAGGGTTAGTTGCTGACCTTTGACCTGCAGCTGTACGTCTGTCACTCTCCGTTCTCTCTTTAACCCCCTACTGAACCCTCTGACGGTGCAGGTGTAGTTGCCGCTGTCAGAAAGGTGGAGTTTTGTCAGATTGAGGCTGAGGTCTCCAGTTTCCAGAGCATCAGTCTTCATGGATGTTCGGCCGCTGTAAAGCTGGTTTTGGTCTTTAAGATCGTCACCTTCCTGCTGACGCTGGTGGACGGTTGAAGGATTGAGATCGTAGCGGCTCCACACCACTGAGGGATCGTCCAGTTCAAAAGTCTGAGACTCACAGGGCAGCAGGACAATCGGGTCCCCCTCATACAGCTCCACAGCTGAGGCATGCTGGGAAACTGTGAGGTCACACAGACAGAGAGGGTCAATGACAGCAGCCTTATTTCATGTCATGAGTGAATGCAGTGTGTGCAGCCTGTAAACTGTGCTGCTAAAGCTCAACTCAGACTCTGTGTGAATGAAGGCCAACATTTACATCCACATGTGACGCTGCTGTCAGCAAAGCATCATTATTACGTTTGTGAACAGAAGCCATCAGAATGTGAGCGAGCTGCAGGGATCTAATCCTGAAGAACAGAAGTGAGGACAGTGTGACTGTACAGTCTTCTACATTCATCAGGGTTTAAAGACACAGTGAACATCTGCTGCCTTTAATCTGTTCTTCATGTGTTTCTGTGAAGAAAACATGGTCCTGCAGCTGAAACACACTGATGAAGTGAAGATGACACAGATCCACATTAAAGACATGACATTGGACCGAGGTGACGATCAGATCAGAGGGAGGAAGGTTATCTTACCGTGTACGAGGATCACAAACACCACAAACATCTTCATCTTCCTGTCACAACTACAACAAGCACAAAGTCCTCTTTGCTGAGCTTCACTTCAGAAACACATGGAGGACATCAGTTCACAGCCAGTCGTCACTTTGCTGCTGCTGACCGTCCACTGACACCAGGACTGAACTCAACTTTCACTTTGAGCTGTTTCCAGTGAAGCAGCTGCTGGAATCTGAACAAACGGGTCCAACATGTCACCAACACACTCGTCTTGAAACATTTCTGGATCTTATCTTATACATCTCACAGCTTCCATCTGCTGCTCACATGTCTGTGTTCAAACGTGTGTGTGTGTGTGACCGCCACAGATCACTTCTGAGGAAAGAGGAGGAGCTTCAGTTTCCTCATACTTTTCAGAGCTGTTGGTCCAGTTTGTGTGAGCATGAAGCAGCCTCAGACTGACAGACAGGAAGCTGAACCTTCAGTCCTGCTGATTCTCTGTACAAGAACCAAACGTCTTCATCAATCTGCAGAGAAGAGAAGCATTCAGGAAAACAGCTGACAGAGTAACACCAGCTGTTTCTCTTCACTCAGCTTCATCTGAAGGAAACATTTGAATGTGACGACAGAAACAGACCACACAGATTTTGGATTTGAAACAAAAAACTACAGCTAAGATGATCTGTAACTGTATACATTAAGTGTTTGGTAAAGGCTATTGTGATTGATTGTGAGAAAGACAGAGATAGGTAACAATAAGTACAGTAATACCATAGCTAGTATCACCTTTTTCTTCATCAGAGCAGTGACCCTGGCCTTTGTATGTAGCTGGATAATGGACCTGACTTCACATGCATCTCACTGGTTCCTTCTCCTGCTCTCTCTCTCTCCTCTCCTCCTGTCTCTGTCCCTTTAACATCTTCATCTCTCTCTCCTGTCTCATCCTCTGTTGAATTTTTAAAATGAAACTGAGTCTACTGAGTCATGACCTAATATATATATATATGTATGTATCCAAACATTCAAATGATATTATTGATGGATAATTCATACTGCGACTGAACATGGCCTTAAAATATTCTGATTCATAGCATGTCCTTTAATTTTTTAGCCTAGGCTACATTTGCAGTAGGTTACAGGTTAGCATCTCTATTGGCTATCTGTTGCATCTGTCGGCTAGTTCACTATTTTTCTCATTCTCTTAGCTTATTACAATTCTCACCTTTCCTCCTCCTTGCCTGACCATCCTCTGCCTTTCTTGCTGCAACAAATGCATGGATTAAAGCAAAAAATCTTTTGACTGAAAAGTTTTTTCGAGCTGTAGCCAAGTTATATTCCCAATTTGTAATTTGTGAAACATGTTACAGGGCACGTTACTTGACACGTGCAAAAGAAATCAGATAAGATTTACAGCCTCACCACACACCATGTCCTCTAATGCAGACATAAAGTTTAAATATTTGACCAAAGGTGTTTTACAGGAGGATGATCTGAACAGCTGTTCTATCCACACTTAAAATGTTTTTGTCTTTTCAATGTAATTTTCCAATCAATGAAATCAAACTGTGCCTTTTTTTGCCAAGCTTCTCTTACTCTTTCAAATAATCAACCATCTACAGAACTTTTCAGTACGCTATTTTTCTACTTCTTCTCATCATCATTATCATTAATTATTATTATTATTATTATTATTATTAGAATAATAATGATAATAATAATATTGTTAAAGCGAGCCTCTTATCGTTTAACAGGAAAATACATCATACAAACAGCAACTTTTGCAGCCTTGTCAGTCTGATGGCGAGTTATCACCTCTCTGTCATCACTAACATGCTGTTAATAATCAAAGAAGCTCTGAGGCTTTACATTTGTTCTATATGTTATAATACAAGATTTCAGCATGAGCTACAATCAGGCTACATTCATGATTTTGTACAGTCAAACTAACCAAAAACTTCTTTTTGATCAACATTATAAAGTTTCAGTAACCATGGTAACTCACGGTGCCAGAGGGGAGGGAGAGACGCTGAAGCCGTTTACACAGATACACTGCAGACAAAGTCCAGACTAAAGTTGTTATTTCACATGTAGCACACAACAGGAGACTCTCCGTGTCAGACGAGTTCTCACGTGTTGACTAAACTCAAAAACGAATTGATAACATAGCTCCGATTCATTCACTTGCCATTCTAAAAATAGACCTCCAGTCACGTCGCGACCGTGTTTACTTTAGGTTTTAATGAAACGAAACTTAAGGAATTAACGACTCGAATCCCGCTTGAATCCTGAATCTCACGAATCTTCATGCATAGTTGGGGCAATACAACAACCATACTGCCAGCTGCTGGGCTGGAGGGGTTTGTGTATTTTGCAGGTTGAGAACTGTCCTGGTCAGCAGGGGAGTAATTATGAAGTCATGTATTTATTAAATGTCTCTGAAATTACTTCCAAATTACCAAAATAATTACCTCAAGATGTCTAAAAGAAATCACCCCAACAGGATTTAGTAACATGTTAGTCATTTTAGTGCTACATTTCTACTGGGCACCGGTTGTGAACTTGCGCATGCTAAAATAAACAGCAACGTTTTCGGCACATTTAGCAGCAAATCATGTTTAAAAAACACAAGTAAATTTTTAATGTTACTTTTGACCAGATTTACAGCAATATTTGTGAACTTTGTGATATTTAATTCTCTTGTAAAAACATAATTTCAATGTTAAAACTAAATAAAAAATCTAAATCTAAATCTCTGTCTCTTTGGGGTCTTTCAGGGTCAGACTGAGGTTTTAACAACTAGTAACAGAATCTGCAAAGAAACAAATTAAACATAGAAAATAAATATTGATCAATTCAAACAGTGTGGAAGTGTAGGTGTCTAGTGTCTAGGTAAAAAAGAAAAACAATCAACAACAATACAATCACAAGTTAACTGTTGATTTTAAGCTCTTTTCTGCACCTACATTTTGACGCTTCATGCTCCTTGATAACCTCCAATTTAAAATTTCTTGCGCCCACAACAAAGCTTTTATGCTGCATTTAGACAAAACGCAAAGTAAATATTCACGCTGCATTACTCACACTTTTTTGACTGCAGGGTTGTTAACTCCTAATCATGTCTACTCGCACAACGTGAATAGAACCGTGAACGCGTGGCACCCAGCCAGAGTCTGCAGCTTCCAGCGCTACCTGAAGCTAACAGGTGAACAGTTCTCAGCTGTGTAGCATCTGTCCATCTGTCTCCACTGAGTGGCAGCTTCTTAACAGGTGTGTTAAAAACAATAGATCTGTCTTGCCACATTAGTGTAAACCCAAAATAAAAAGATTCCTCTGTGATTTGGCCACAATGAATAATTCAAAAGGACACCGAAATAACAGCATCATAATATCGCCTTATAAAAAAGCCTGAATTCATGCTACCTGAGGCTGGAAATTAGCCTCCAGGAGGGACAGTAGAGACTGTTGAGCCCTGATTTTCACTGAGACTTGGCTGAACTCAACCGTCCCGGACACCATTTACTGGGGGTGGAGCCGAACCCGAATACGGTTTTTGGAAAGGCACAAATAACGTGTTTTTTACGAATACTTATTTAGAACAAATACTTTTAAAAATATTTGTATTCGGGAGCAAGAAAAACATTATATCAAAAAGCTGCATTTCCTCATGAGACCGCAGTGCATGCCCGGATGAGTGAGTGAGTAATGTTCAGTAAGAGACGGGGGGGAGTAAAAGAGGTGACTGATACAGGCTGCTCCACACAGCAACAGAGAAGGCTCGGCTGAGCGAAAAAAGACTTAACTGCATCACTATTTTTGTTGAATAGATTTTTGTACCTTAACTGGGTTCTGGGGGCAGTTTATAACTTTCAGGAAGCGGAGTTTGATCAGGAGATTATTCCATTACGCTGCATTAGTATTCACGTCTGCAGTCGGGTGCTCTCATGTTCGCTCTGTTTACGTAGCTCTGTTAGCTCGGTAATTTAGACAATAGGCTGTTGACAGAGTAATGTTAACGTTCGGTTAAAAAGGTTAAAACAAGGCTTGTGTAGCTGTGTTGAATTGTGTGTTATTTTCTTTTAAATGACGTCCCTTTTACATGTTCATTGCTGGATTTATGGAAAAACATCAACCAATATTTTCTATATCCATAATTATTATAATGGATAATTAAGAAATACTTACTATACTATGACGTAAATTAGTAAAACTCGGGCTGCTGGAGTGAATATACATAAATAACTACTGGTACAAATCCCACAATAGTCTCTAGTCACTGCTCTCCTACATTAAATCCCTGACTGTTATATGTCGCCCTCTCCACATACCCAGAGAATGTACTGTGATGTCATCATGGCAGTATACATTTCCCCAGTGAAGACACTGAGGAGGTCTTGAACACTCATTACTGCTCCATCAGTGAGCTACAGTCCACACATCCTGTTGGAGAGGTCTCTGTTGCTGCAGACTTCAACCAGGCCAACATGAAGAAGGTTCTCCCTGGTTATCACCAACATGAGGACTCTGTGACTCGGGGAGTTTACACACTACACCATCAGTACACTAACATCAAGGGGGCTTTTAAAGCAGTCCGCCGCCCCACCTGGGCTCCTCTGACTGGGCATAAGTGTGTTGCAGGACTGCTTTGAATGTTCTGTCTGCTTTATGTGTAAAGTTACAGCCACTGACCAGCAAACAGTCAATGTGGAGCAGAATGCAGAAGCTGTAACTGGATACAAACACAAATGCATAGAAGATGTCTGTGTCATAAAACAAGAAATCCCGGCTGACCAATGAGGTGCGAGCAACTCAAAAAGTATAAATAATGCTCAGAACTTGATAACATTTATCCCATTCAAATATTGACTGTGAAAGAGATACTGTATGATTACTATATCTAAACTGCAAGTAGTTGTACTACAGACTTAATTATCTTATTATTTCACTTAGCCAATTCCCCAAGAGTTTCTGAAAATGACAATGTATGGGGAAACATTTTTTGTTACTGTTCTGTTGTTTCTGAACAAAAGCTTTTATTATGTTGATAAAGTATTTCCTATTTACAAAACGTTGCCCAAATTCTGTTCTGGGTTTTATCTAATTAATACTCCAATGGAAAAATCACAAACACTTAAAGGTCATGAAAATTCATTCAGATTAAATACATTTATGATACAGCCACTTTAATTATCAAAAAGTATCGGTGTTGGCGATACTGGCGCTGTATTTACTCGGTATCGGATCGAAACATAATCCTGCAGTATCGCAAACCATCAAACAGATTTCCCAACAGAATATTAACTGAAAGTACAAAAAGCACTAACACATCCAGACTGTCACTACGTCACTACCGTGGATAGCTCATCTCTAATCGATCATCAATAATCAAAAGAAAAGCCTTTTTTTTTTTTTTTAAACTTTATTGAAAGTTGCCAAAACATACAAATGCATATCGACGATACAATTATGCTGGTGTTATCATGAGAACATAGAAATAGAACAAATCGTTTACATTCAAAGGTAAAGAAAAGCGATCTGAGCAGCGCAGCGCGAGCTGACGGTTGGTACGGCAACTCCACTGGGACAAACCTCGCAGCTGCACATTAACCGATCCTCCTCTCTTTTCATTCTAACATGTAAACATGTCGTTATTCTAACACAAAGAAAGGAATATCTTCATATAAAACATTTGCCGAATGAACAACAAGGCTCGAATAGTTCAGAAAGTGATGTAGACAGAGTTTCACAGAGTTTATAAAGTGTCTCTTAACTCAACAACTCACTAAATTGAGACATTCTTTAAGGGAGTCTGGGGACTTTCTCAAAGAAGTAGCCTACATGAGTTACTTAATGAGTGAGTTTGATATGAAGAGCACAGCTACCTCTAATTCAACCACTAGATTAATTTATAGGGAACTATCTACACCTACGTGCTCCATATATACTGTATAATATGACATAATATAATATAATATAATCAACCACTAGATTAATTAATAGGTTTCATGTGAAACAGTACATATTAGGAATAAGTGACCATACAACGTGATCTCAATTAATAGGAGATGGAAGTATGGTAACACTACTGTAGATGGCCATTATCACAGGAAAGGCATTAAGGTAAGACACAGGTGATAAGTGGCAGATGTGTGAGAGGGGAAGCAAACAGATTTGACTGTGTCAGAGTGCCAGTGTTGCAGACAGCATTTGTACAAGAAGAAACAATCCAAATAAAAACTTACCCATGAAGATCTATGGACTGAGCTGTACTAAGGTGAGCGTAAATACACTGTAGTAATAAATGGGCATGCCACTCAAACAAGGTGCTGGACATCGCTTTTATTGTTTACTCAGAACACACATTCTCCCTATTTGTCCCTCAGTAGCTTGAACAATGTTTGACAGGTCAGGTCTTTACTGATAAAGTCATGAGAAATACAGTACAATATATACAGTATTCACAGCAGTCAAGGAGACATGAAAGGGACATTTCATGCATGTAAATCTGAGCTGCTGTATCAACAAATTACACAAAAAGGCTCACAGAGTTACAAAAGGGTATGTTACATAAGAACATCTCCATCAACCTGAAAAGAAGTCATATAAAAGTACATTTTGCCCCCAGTCTGAAAAAGTACAGAAACATTGTGTGAGTAGGTTCATACAGGCTGTATACTGTACATGTAAAAGAAGAGACATTAAAAAACTATAACACAGTTTTTACCCTATAAATATTTGTAGCAGCGGTGCTCTGAGTCATTAACTTACAAAATCTAGGAGGGTCCGGAAGAACATTTAGAAATATAACCCTTTAAATAAAGACTACTGGTGAGATTTGTGATTTTTTTTTTTTGACAGATTGAGACTTACAAAAAATGGCACAATGCAGAAACGTATTTGTTGAATCTGATTTATTTTTAAATACCGCTGCTTATATACTGCTGGTTTGGAGTCAGTGGGTCACATGACATTGAAGATGTCGAAAAAACTGCAGTTATTTAGTATGAATATATTTGTGCTCAGTAATTTAATGAGGGTCCCTAAATCAGTGTCCAGTGATTCAGCTGGAGGCTCTGGGAGGTGAGCTGACCGTCCTCCTGCTGCTAACACTGGGTGAACCTCAGTAAAGTCACAGCTGGGACCAGAAACAGAAACCACTGTCTTTCATTTCAGCTTTTTTCCACTTACGATAACCCTTGAATGAGATGAAAACAGTCCTTGGAGCATCGGGAGGGAAAAATGCCTACAAGCAAAACAGTGCGCTGCATGTTTGGACTGCGAGTCTTCTAACCAGGTGAGATTTGTACCAGTGGCTGCAGAAGATTCTCCTGCTCCTGGAGGGACTCAGGGAAACTCTCTTGCTTTGGCTGCACTGGCACCTCACACCTGGACATGGATACGTCTAGAAGATGGAGGGAGGAAACATTAAAACTGCATTACATCTCAACTCATTATAGAATATAACTAGTAAAAACACAATCAATGTAGAACCATCATTGATTAGTTATAACCATCAGACTGTGTTAACACACACTAACATTTTAGCCTGGGAGAGTATTTTTAGGTTCATTTATTTAATTTGGGAATTTAAGCTGAGCAATAGAACTAAAATACATTGTACACAGAATATTAAAACTCTGTCCCCATCTCATCACACTTTCACTTACAAGTTTCCACAATTATTCATATTCAAGCAAACATGAATATGTATATTTATTTGAAGAAGTCCCTTTTGCATTTAAGCACTTTTTCCTAAATGCACCTTAATGTTATGATCAAAATGTCCGTTTTTGTCACGTGTTGTTCTTATTGATATGTAAGTTAGTTTACTACACAGCAACAATGTCCACACCATGTGGAGCAGCTGGACTAGAGATGGTTGGTGATGCTCAGCACTCTGCTTTCCCTTTCAGTGTCTGAGCCCTGCACGTTATCTTGTCTCTCTCTTTCTCCTCCTCATCTCGGTGTTGCTCTCCCTCCTCGTATCTTCATCGCTGTGGTGTTCTCCCTCCTCCTCCTCTCCCTGGTCGCCTTTCTCTCTCTCCTTCCACCTCATCTCCTCCTTCTACCTTGCTCACTTCATATGCTACCTTTCCTCTTCATTTCTGGAAGATTCAAAGTAACTTTACCGTGTTTTCCTTGACAGACGTTGAATCAATATTAGCTTTTGTAGCCTAACGTTAGCTTACTTTACACAGAAGTGACGTCAGACCTAGCTAACATTACATGTATAGTTAGTGAAATAACGTTCTTCAACCTGATTTTTATCATCTTAAATCAGCATCGCAGCTATACTAGCACTGTGCTTTGATATTATTTCATTTCTTGATAGATAGTTCATCAGTTTTTACCTCTTTCCTCCCGTGTCTCCTTTCCTCGCGACTCCTGCTCTTCGCTTCGCGCCACTCAGTTTTACAAACGAAGCGTCTCTTGCTCTGACGTCATCTCGTGCTGCATTCACGGCAGTCTATGGCAAGCCGTTTTAACATTAAATCAAACCACACTCCTATCCGTAATTGCATTTTAGATAGCCATAATAACATTTCTCCTAGTCAAAATTGTATTCTTACTAGTCAGAATGGTAATTAAAGATATCCGCAATAACGTTCTTACTAGTAGAAATGTTATTTTAAGATATCTACAACTTTGATTGTACTAGTCAAAACTGAATTTAAGATGTCTAAAAATCCTTAAAAAGTATAAGTGGCCGTTTTAACATTTAATCGCTAGTCTGGATATGTATTGCAGCTATCTGTAATTCAATTCTTCCTAGTCAAAAAGAACATTTAAGATATCCACAATGGCATTCCTCCTATCCACAATTGTCATTTCAGCTATCCACAATGACATTCATCCTAGGACGAATGACGTCACTTTTGCCATTCGTGTGTATTGGGCTTTCAGTTTCAGATATCCACAATTACATTCTGGATATCTGCAATTGAATTCTTACTAGGAAAAACTCTCATTTCAGATATCTTCAGTCCAATTGTTACTAGTCATAATTTTCATTTCAGATATCCCAAATGAATATCTATGTAATTTTAAATATCCAAAAATACATTGTGACTAGTAAAAATGTAATTACGGATATCCACAAATCTTATTATGACTAGTAAAAATTCAATTATGGACATCTGTATATATATTGTGGATATCCATAATGACATTGTTACTAGTCAAAATGTATTTTTGGACATTCAAAATTACATTCTGGATATCTGGAATAGTTTTTCATTTTGGATATCTGAAATGAAAATTATGACTAGTAACAATTGGACTGAAGATATCTGAAATGGCAGTTTTTCCTAGTAAGAATTCAATTGCAGATATCCAGAATGTAATTGTGGATATCTGAAATTGAAAGCCCAATACACATGAATGGCAAAAGTGACGTCATTTGTCCTAAGAAGAATGTTATTGTGGATATCTAAAATGACAATTTTGATTAAATGTTAAAACGGCTTGCCATAGCAGTCGGACATTGGAGACTCACGCTCGTAAATGTCAACTTGGCCATAACTTTTCTTTGGATTCGTTGCTGCCAACTGGGGAGGCAAGGCTTTCTTTTAGATGCCACCCCGGTAGATGTGAGCCCGCGCGGTGATCTGATCAGCCTGATGATGAATCGTAGTATTGATAAATTGATGAAAGAAACAAAAAGAACATCATGGATTCTCATGGCGGACGCACTGGCGTCTGATTGGCCCGAGGTGACGGACTGCGGGCCAATCAGAGAGCGCGCTGCGGGAGGCTGCCGCTCCTAGCAAGAAGAGAGTTCAGACTTGTTATTGATTGATTTACTAAGACAGGTGTGTCACCTTTAACACCTGAGACACATGTTCATATATCTGTAACAGATGTGTTTCATCAGGAGGTTTAAAGATGTTATTATTATAAAATATAATCTATCATAAAGAGGAACATGTGATCAGCTGTTTAACATCATCACATCGATCCAGATGTGACTGTTTAATCAGAAATGTCTTTTATTTTCTTTCTTTTTATGGTTTATTATCTTTATTAATAAAGTGCTGCAGCCTGCTGGGCGACATTTTGTGTGTTATTCTCTATAACATGGTGTTAAAATGTCACCCAGACAGACAGAATCTAATCTCAGCTAAATATACTATATACTGTATATTCAGCACTTTCAGATTATTTGTGTAGTGGTATGAGGCATCACTGCCTTATTAGACTTAGTTTGGCTGCATCACGGTCCCTCTGGCTTATTAGCCAATCACTGCTCTTCCCAAGGGGATAAAAGTGGGCCGTGTCCCCCCTCCTGACCTCTCGCTTCCTGCCTTTTCGGCCCGCCTACTTCCGGGTCGTCGTATGTGCCGCTAGCGCCCGAGCACAGGTAAGCGCACATTGCCGTGCTGTTTTTTTGTATATTCGTCCGTGTTTCATTTAATTAAAACCGTCGTTCCCTAATAGACTTGGCGTCTTCACCGCGGTCGAGCCAACTGGTCAGGGGCTGCTTATTGCTGCAACCAGAGCATTGGTGAGTGATGACATGCTTCTGCCATTTATTGCTGTAGCCAGGTGCTAAGCCCCTCTTCTGCTCCTCTCCCTCTAACAGTCTGCTGGTTGTGTGCTGCATGGTGGCTGTCTTCCCTGCTACGTTTGGTTTCTTCTCCCTCTTTGGAAGGGATGCCAATGCACTCTGACTTATAGCTGGAACTGTAACGCTAAGCTAATGCTAACTATAGCTGCGAGCACAGCTGATTAATCACGGCTTTTACCGCTGCTACCTTGCTACCGCTGCTTCGCCGCTGTCTGCCGCTGTTCTGCTGCTTCGCCGCTGTTCTGCTACTGCTGCTTTGCTGCAATGTGCAATCTGGCAAGGTTTGGTTTAATTGTTTATTTATTCCCTGTTTAATGGTTGAATTTCTGTTGTTAGTTTGATCAATTTGAGTTAAAACTGTTAAAACTGGTTAATTGTTGAGTTGATATCTCTGGCCAGACACTCGTTTCTTTTGTTTGTTTGGTTGATTTATTAATCTAATTTGACACTTTTCAGTTTATTAATTGATCATTTACATGTGTGGGCACGCATTATAAAAGATTGTTTTGTCCTTAAATTTGAGCCCCTTTTAATCGTGTTTTCCGCTCCCCTTTAGTGCTGAAGGCTGACGGTGGTGGTGGTGGTCCCCTGTGTGCTGTGTGATCCCTTTTCAAGATTTTCTTTGTTTGCACGTCACGTTTTGCTGTGTGCGTGGGGTGTTCTCCTTTTTCTTTTGGATGTCACTTCCCCTACCAAACCCCTCTTCCAGCCGGTAAGCCTCAGCCTATGTCCCCCTTTTTGGTTGGGCTCCCTTTTTTTCTGTTGCATTGCCAATCTTGTGCTGATCTTTTAAGAATAAAGTATTGTATATGATCATTGAACGCCGTCACTCTCCCTCCCTGAGTGAACGAACCTGAGTGTCCTTTTCGTTTTGAAGGTAATAATTGACCTTTAGTACGGGTCCTTGGGCCCTAACCCAAGGTGGCGTTGTTGGTATCTGGTGTATAGCGTAGTAATGGCCCTCGTGTCGCCACATTTGTATAAATATAAGAGTTGTTTTTAATCTGATTGTTCATCAAATACATGAATTTCAAAAGTGCTGATTCAGCTCTGAGGCAGCATGTAATCTGTAAAGTAACTAAAACAGTGTTTTCAACAAATGTAGTGGAGTAAAAAGTACATATTTGCAGAAATCCTCCAGTAAAGTACAAATAGCTCAGAAGTGTTCTGAGGTCCAGCAGTGGAAACGTTGTCAGAGGTAATAATCCTGCTGTGCTCATGTCGCCCTCTGGTGGTTGTTTACCAGAACATCAGTGATGAACTCTGATTGTCTGACAGGAATCTTCATCTGATATCTTATAATCTGTTCTTCATGTGTTTCTGTGAAGAAAACATGGTCCTGCAGCTGAAACACACTGATGAAGTGAAGATGACACAGATCCACATTAAAGACATGTTGGACTCTAAAAAACACTTAAAATATGAAAGAATGTCCATTTATTAATTCATTAAATCATCTTTTTATTTTAAAAGCTTACAGCAATAATTAGTATATGCAATATGTGTATATATATTTCACTTTTGGTGTGTATTGCCATCGAAGGTTTGGTCTTAAATTTCATATAAAGTGGCATTAAAAGGTGTTAAAAGTGTTAAATGTGAGTGTTTCTATCTGTAGACACTCTGTAAAGGTAATGATACATGTTGTTACTGCAGAGACCTGCTGTCTCTACATCTGAGGTTGTATTTACACTTTACTGTCAGAGTTCAAAGGATCTAAACCACATGTTTCAGTCCAAACCACCATGTGACATCACTCTGACATCACTCTGACATCATCACTGATCAATAGTCATCAATAGTGAGTGTGTAGACTGTGTGTGAGAGTCAGAGTGAAGAAGAAGCTGATGAAGCGTCCTCCTGTCTTCATCCGTCCTCCATCAGCTCCTTCACCTCCATTTAGTCTCTGATCCAAAGTCACATCAGATCAATAATCAAAGATTGACCAACAGACCGATCAAACAGATTGATCAGCCATCAGAGGAGTCGGATCAGTGGAGCTGCTTCTGTTCCTGATGTTCCCTGCAGAGGAGACAGGACAGTTAGACAGAGACAAGCAGCCAACCAGAGACAAGCAGCCAATCAGAGACGAGCAGCCAACCAGAGACGAGCAGCCAACCAGAGACGAGCAGCCAACCAGAGACGAGCAGCCAACCAGAGACGAGCAGCCAACCAGAGACGAGCAGCCAACCAGAGACGAGCAGCCAGCCAGAGACGAGCAGCCAGCCAGAGACGAGCAGCCAGCCAGAGACAAACAGCCAATCACAGACCTCTGTTCTGTATCTTCATACTGACCTTTGACTTTCAGCTCCACTGTTTTCACTCTCAGTCTGTCTCCGTCCTTGTTGTAGACTTCACACCAGTATGTTCCTGTGTCTGTCTCTTTGGGGTGTTTCAGGGTCAGACTGAGGTCTCCAGTCTTCAGCAGGTCTTTCTTCATCTCTGTTCGGTCTTTGTAATCCTGGTCCTGTTTCTCAGGCCGGTCAGATCTGTTCCCATACAGGTGGACTGTACTGTATGAGAGTTTATAGCAGTCCCACTTCACTGTAGCGTCCTCAGGCAGGTCAGGTGTAGTTCTGAAGGGCAGCTGGACAGACTCCTCCCCCTCCTCCACCTCCACCTGACAGTCTGAGAGGAAACAAAGCACAACATCAGCTGTACAGACAGCAGCAGCAGTTTTGAATAACTTTATTGACTGATTACAAAGTAGTAGAGAAAGCTGAAGGACAGAACCAGATGAGAGCAGCAGGTAACAGGGGACAGAAACACAGGAAGTAAAACCAGGTTTTCAAGGTGTTGGACATGATCAGAGTCCTGATGGTGTTGTGATGTTTTGTCCCTGTGGTCTTCACAGTAATGTCTCATCTCAGTGTTCAACTGCTGTTTGTTGCTTCTCTTTGTCACTTTCACATTTCTGGACGTCAAATTTAACATTTTCTTTGATCAACTTCTTCAACAGGAAGTGAAGATTTGTTGAATCAGCTGAGAACTGATCATCAATCAATAACTGATACAAACTATTAAAGCTGCATTTCTTTGTTCTAAGTGATGAAAAGATTTGTTGTTTCTTTCAGCTCGTTCCTTCAACTTTCTTCTGGATCAAATAAAAACATCACATTCAGATCAATACTGTCAACTCTGATTGGAAATCAATCAGCTGATTGATGTCAGTCAATCAAAAAACAACACGGTCAATAAATGAAGATTCACAGAATCTAAATCATGTCAGTCAGGTCCAAAGAACAGCTGGTCATCAACAACACAACAGAACACATGTTTATAACACCACACACTGGAACACTTTACACATCTTTCAGCATTCTGGAATCATTAAAATCTAGTTTTAAACCAGTTTCAACATTTTTACAAACAGTAAAACAGCATCATCATCCACAGCTGTCTCTGTTCTGTTTCTTCTGCTCAGATACACCAACATCTTTGTCCTCCACACAATGAAATTAAGAAGCTGCCATTTGTCTTTATTTCTCTGAGAGGACCTGTAGCCCAGAATGAACTTCTGCTTCAAACAAACTCCCCAAATAGTCTGAAAACATGTTCCAACATCACAAACAGAGGCAGCAGTGGACAACACTCCATGAAACAATGAGAAACAGTCTCAGGATGAGACAACATGGACAGACAGGACTCACATCAGAGTTAATGACAGAGACAAACACAACACATGACAGCTGATGTCATAAAGTGGACCATACTAAATTGTTGGTGATGAGAACTCGACCTCTGTTGGACATTTTTGTTTTAATCCACTTCCACCTCGCTAGACGACCTTTAACATTCTCCCAGTTATGAAGAACAAATGAAGGATCACCTAAAAACACTCGTCAGTATTTCAGCCCCCGTCTTCCAGATCAACCCTCCAGACACACTGAGCTTCTTCTCCACTCCACCAACACTGACAGCTTCACTTTGTGACCAACAAACTTTAACAGTCAACAGGTAGACGTCTCTTCCTGGAGCTTTCCCACTCTGATGCTCTGCAGAGCAGCATAGAGCTCATCAGAGGAGAGAGCTGCTTCCAGCTCTACATGACTCTGCTGCTCAGCCTGAGGAAGACCAGTGTAGAAGCTGAGAGACGCTGCCTGCTGCTCTCTGTGCCCACATTCAAACAGCTCACTGGAAAAGTTGACAGCATGTTTGTGGATTGCAGTGTGATCAGTCAGCAGCTGCCCAGTGTCAGACCTTAAACTGTGAATGAACCTCTTCTGTCCATTCTTACGCTCCAGACCAAAGAACAAGTGTGATGGAACATCCATCTGGGCTACAGTCTGGAAGCTGGACCGGACCAGAACCCCCTGAGCTGAGACACCCAGCAGGAAGCTAAAAGAGACTTTTTAACTTCAGTGTCTCAGTCTGGTTCTGGTCTCTGGTGGTCTCAGCTAGGCAGGGTGCTGCCAGGGATTTAGGGCCCCATGAAAAGAAATCTAATTGGGCCCTTGTTCAGGCCGGAGAAAACATGTGATGCTGTTTTATATAAAAGTGCATTTTAATGCTATATTTGACTGTCATTCCCATATTAGTGAAAAGAACAACATGACAGTTACTTGGTTACTGCTCACTGTCTCCTTGTTGTCCTGCAGCTCTGATTTATCTCCACAGCTGCAGACTCACAGCTGCTGGCTTTGGATTTGGGCTGAATAAATACAGATATGAGGCTGTATGGTTGTTGTGATTTCATCTTCTGATTTCCAGAAAATAGAAACATTTCTCTGATTGTATTGAGTCACACAGTCTGCATGCAGCAGAAATGTTCTCCTCTGTTCTACTGCAGAGCAGGAAGGTGAGAGTCCCAAACTACTGACCAAACACTCTGTTGTAGTCAACTATATTATATATACACATACATATGCTCTTTTTATTTCACAACTGTTTAATACATGAAAATCATTCTGACATAAAGATGGATTATAGGCTGTTTTTATTGTATATGGGGATGACAGACAGACAGACAGCTGCTGCTGCTGATGAAGATGATGATGATGATCTTGACGTATCTGTTCGACTAAATCTTATTTCCTTGTAATAGTAACTTTGAGTCAGCACTTAATGAGGATGAGATGAGGATGAGGAACCTGCTGCTGCTCAAACTGAGAAACTAGATTCATGCTGTCTGACTGCCTTCAATCTTTACAGCTGCTGACATTATTATCAGCTTTAACTGTTCTTAAACTGTGTTAGCTGTGAACTGTGCTCACCTTTCTTTACAAAGAAATGTGTGAGGAGTTGTCTTCCTCTCCTTGCTTTCTTTCCTTTCTGCCTTTTCCTTTCCTTTAAGGCTCCCTGGTTTTATTTTCTTGGGTAAAGACATGTTGATGAGCAGCAGCCACTCCACTGTTAAGCTGTTTGGACTGAACCATTCTGTACTGTGAGGGGTGAGAGGGGCCTCAGACAGTCTCCACTCTTTATTTATACAGAGTAAAGTCTCTCATCTGATTTATTCTGCCAGTTTTAACTTAGTCATGACACTAATTACTTAAGCCCTATTCACACAGGACTAGTATAACCTGGGGACCTCCAGTAATCTGTAATAATTGTGGAGGTCGTCTGTGATCTAAATCCTGTGTGAATCTGCCACGTCTGTAATTTGTAAAGTAAAAATTCCACCACAAACTACCTGCCATATTTCACCCACCACAGAGGTCATGTGATGATATTAGTCCCGTGTGAATCGGCATCTCTGTGATTTGGGGTCGTTTTTTGTTTTTCTTCAGGTTTTTTGTGTTTTCCACCTTTTTCTGCCTTTTTTCCGGTCGAGAATTATGGAGGCTGTGTTGGGAATTATAAATGAAAGTTTTGACAGTATTTTGGGTGCAAATTCAGGAGGCTCATTGAAAAATCTCAAAAGATGATTAGATGGATTACATGCATGGCAGCATGCGGTAAGGAACATTTTTCTATCTTCCAACAGGCTCACCAGTTATTATATCAGGGCTCTGGTACGATTGATCCGGGAGATAATGTCAGTAAATTAGAGTTAAAACACAGACTTCACTTATCCTGTGTGAATGTGCCACACAAAACACAGACGTGGTGGGGTCATTTCTAAATCACTTGAGGTCCCCAGGTAATACTAGTCCCATGTGAATAGGGCTTTAGAAATAAAAAATAAAGAAAACAACATTTTTATCTCAGGCCTTTCGAGGGCCCCTCCACCACTGGACCCTGGTAATCAGTCCCAGTTGGACCCCTCAGCTGGTCTCAGAGTTCCTCCTTCAGACTCCAGAGCTTTTACTGAACTTATCAGGTCTTTGTGACATTCTGAGTGTTCTGCTGACAGAGTTTCCTGATTTGGACTTTTCTAAAATCCCACCACTGTTGTAAAGACACAAACTCAGATTTCATACTTTGGTGTTTCTTTGCAGTTTTTCTCCTCCAGTCAGGCCGTGTTAAAATGCCAACAGGCACTGTTGGTTTACATGTTATAAAAACAGAAGCTGTAACAAGTGAGTGATCAGAGAAGCCAACAGGGCTGATAACACAACTTTTAAACACATTAAAATGATGTTTAAAACAATAAAGAGATCCAGCCTGGCCACAGACAGTGAGTTATGTTCAGGTGTGTCCACACTCTTAAAAAAAGGCTTCATCAAGGTTCTATATCGAATCCTAAGGTTCTATATCCTCTATCAAAGAACCGTCTGTCTAAAAAGGTTCTATCACATTTCTGTAAAAAAAAAAAAAAATTTATTAATTGCTTAAATTGATGTGCTTAATGAAAAACAAGAGACTGGCAATGGAATAATTGAGATCTTGTTTCAGACAATAAATAAATGAATGAATAAAAAAAATAAAAAAGCCCTGCAAAAAAGTAACAATATGCTATATATATAATATATACAGCAATGTATTTACTATAACTGCTATATATAGGCTATAAGTAGCCTATAGGCTACATATACACAGCCTATATGTGCTTTCATTGTGTTATTTTGTATGTTTTTACCCCTACAATTTAACTAAAGAATGGACTTTTTATGATCTCTTCAATAGCTGTGTGCACATTCTGTCCATAATCGAAAAGTATATGATAAAAATATTAGATGTGTGTGTGTTATATATATATAGGCCTATATATAAACTATGTTATGTATGCTAAACGTGTAGGCCTATAGACTACTGAATTAATCACTCGCCCACTTTATATCTTTTATTTTTTAATTACAAAATCATTTTCATCATTTGCTGATTCTCTGCAGCTACATTCTCAGCAGGGGTTGTAGCTGATTCTGTGGTCTGTCCAGGGACCATGGTCTCTGGCACGGACCAGTGGTCACTACCACTAGGGGCGCTAGAAACACTGGTCGCGACCAGCTCCTCAGTGGTCGCGACCAGTTGCTCTGTGGCACAGACCAGTGGTCACTACCACTAGGGGCGCTAAAGATACTGGTCCTGACCAGCTCCTCAGTGATCTGCCCTGTGGTCCCTGTGGTCTGTGAAGCAGCTTTAGTATTTTCTCCCCTTTCCGGTCATTTGGCAGCACTGTTAGCTGGATAAATGTCAACGATCATAATCTTTTGTCTATAAAATACACTATATCAGAATTATCATGATTAATATTGTTATTATCATTGATTATGAAGATCTGTGTGGTCAGGACCAGTTGCTCTGTGGCAGGGACCAGTGGTCACTACCACTAGGGGTGCTAAAGATACTGGTCATGACCAGCTCCTCAGTGGTCGCGACCAGTTGCTCTGTGGCACAGACCAGTGGTCACTACCACTAGGGGCGCTAAAGATACTGGTCCTGACCAGCTCCTCAGTGATCTGCCCTGTGGTTTCTGTGGTCTGTGAAGCAGCTTTGGTATTTTCTCTTCTTTCCGGTCATTTGGCAGCACTGTTAGCTGGATAAATGTCAGAGATCATAATCTTTTGTCTGTAAAATACACCATATCAGAATTATTATGATTAATATTGTTATTATCATTGATTATGAAGATATGTGGGGTCAGGACCAGCTGGTCTCTGGCACAGACCAGTGGTCACTACCACTAGGGGCGCTAAAGATACTGGTCCTGACCAGCTCCTCAGTGATCTGCCCTGTGGTTTCTGTGGTCTGTGAAGCAGCTTTGGTATTTTCTCTTCTTTCCGGTCATTTGGCAGCACTGTTAGCTGGATAAATGTCAGAGATCATAATCTTTTGTCTGTAAAATACACCATATCAGAATTATTATGATTAATATTGTTATTATCATTGATTATGAAGATATGTGGGGTCAGGACCAGCTGGTCTCTGGCACGGACCAGTGGTCACTACCACTAGGGGCGCTAAAGATACTGGTCCTGACCAGCTCCTCAGTGATCGGCCCTGTGGTCCCTGTGGTCTGTGAAGGGCTTTTATTATTTTCTCTTCTTTCCGGTCATTTGGCAGCACTGTTAGCTGGATAAATGTCAGAGATCATTATCCTTTGTCTATAAAATACACTATATGAGAAATATCATGATTAATATTGTTATTATCATTGATTATGAAGATCTGTGTGGTCAGGACCAGCTGGTCTGTGGCAGGGACCAGTGGTCACTACCACTAGGGGCGCTAAAGATACTGGTCCTGACCAGCTCCTCAGTGATCGGCCCTGTGGTCCCTGTGGTCTGTGAAGGGCTTTTATTATTTTCTCTTCTTTCCGGTCATTTGGCAGCACTGTTAGCTGGATAAATGTCAGAGATCATTATCCTTTGTCTATAAAATACACTATATGAGAAATATCATGATTAATATTGTTATTATCATTGATTATGAAGATCTGTGTGGTCAGGACCAGCTGGTCTGTGGCAGGGACCAGTGGTCACTACCACTAGGGGCGCTAAAAACACTGGTCACGACCAGTGGCACAGTGGTCATGACCAGCTGCTCTGTGATCTCTTCCGTTGTTTGGACCAGTTGAGTGATCTGTGGAGTGTTTGTTTCTTTGTATTTATTTATTTTTAATACAACTTTTCCCTTTTCTCACTGTGTTAGCAGAATAGCCTAAATGTGAGAAGCCATAATCGTTTGTCTATCCAATGTTAATCTTAATTGTCTATCACATTTAATTGTCTATCACATTTAATCTCAAATGTTAACCTCCTGGAACTCAAAAACATATACTTATGCTAATATATATATAGCTTCCCTCAAACCTTAAGTATGAATATGGCAGAATATAATAACCCTTTTGTGTATCTGTGGAAGGAACATTAGTATTCCTATTTAGGCTACATGCAGATAGATTTATAGATTTAATTATGTTGAATATTAGTTTCTAAATTGGCTAAAATCTTTGTCCTGTGTTTTATTATTATCATAATCATGATCAACTAATTAAAGGCAAAAGTACAAAATCATTCAATGATCAGGAATTTTCAAATAAAAACTATCTGTATCAGTATAGGCAATACTGGCCCTGTAATTACTTGGATTGATACCAAAATTAGCAGTATCACCCACCCCTACCTTTAAACCAATGAAATGAAGGAAACGGTTGGTGATTCAGTTCATGACAAATCAGGAGCAATTTCCAATTTTAAAGCCAGATGTGATCGTATTGATCATATACCTATGTTCATTCTAAATCCACAATTTCTCATCAACACTTGAGAATTCGCTCCCATGAGTCTTTGCGCCATCAGCGCTCACTGTCTGCAAACGGTACTCCTCTGGTCGCTACACTTTTCGCTAGGATTCCCAGGCACATTCCGACAATCCGTCTTAATCTTTGCTTACGTTATTTTTTTTCCTACTCAAATGTTTTCTTTTATGCAGGCTACAATTGACATCCTGGTGAGATTAGAGGCTTTTTTCCAGATTTTATGCAGAGAAAATCCTTGGAACAATCATCGAGTGATCAGCTACATTTATTTGATATTAGTTTCTAGACCAAGATTTGATACAAAGGGTAATGTGACAAGCTTTTAAAATGCAACACATTGGTAAAGTTTAAACCAGTCAGGAAGACATGGACCTGCATAATCGATAGTTCTACTCATACAACTACAACTAATAATAATAATTTAATTATTGTTTCTCTGCTATCATAAAGAAGACTCCGAGTGCCAAAGTGCAAATCAAACAGACTGAAGTTATTGTTCATCCCGACTTCTATCAAGCTGTTGAACAGAACTAAAATTAAGCTGCCACATTGTCAGTGTTAAAATGTATAGTGTCTTCCATGTGTTGAGATGTTTTAATGTTGATTTTATAATTGTTTTTATGTCTGTCTGTTGTTGAGGTATGCTTGTTTCTGTGAAGCAACAAATTGTAGCACTGTGCACAAGGCAAATTTTCCTCAGGGAAAATAAAGCTATTTCTGTTCTATTCTATAATGATTTCCATTAATTGTAAAGATCAATAATATTTGACAGACAAAAGATAATTATTTGTATTTATTTATTTTTACATTTATTCAGCACAGTGTTGCCAACACAATGAGAAAAGGGAGAAGGTGTATTAAATGTACAATAACTACTCCAAAGACCACTCAGTAAGACAACAAGCAGATGACGAGGACCACAGGACAGATCAGTGTCTCTAGCGCCCCTAGTGGTAATGACCACTGGTACGTGCAAGAGACCATGGTCCCTGGACAGACCACGGAATCAGCTACAATGAAAGTACTACTCATACAACTACGACTAATAATAACAATTTAATCATTGTTATTATGATTATGAAATACTATCTATTAATAGTGATCAATAACATTGGATAGACAAACGGCTTCTCACATTTATTCTGCTATTCTGCTAACACAGTGAGAAAAAGGGAAAAGTTGTGTTAAAAATAAATACAAAGAAACAAACACTCCACAGATCACTCAACTGGTCCAAACAACGGAATAGATCACAGAGAAGCTGGTCATGACCACTGTGCCACTGGTCGTGACCAGTGTTTCTAGCGCCCCTAGTGGTAGTGACCACTGGTCCGTGCCAGAGACCATGGTCCCTGGACAGACCACAGAATCAGCTACAACCCCCTCTCTACATTCTCCTCGTTGGCATTTCATATTAACGGTGAATCCGACATGTGACTGTATCATTCATTCAGTATATATATCTCAAAGTGGAGGAGGCGGAGCCACAGAAACATACAGGTGTATCTAGCAGCCACCTGCTCTTCAGTCGGCAGGTGTGTTCACGGAGGATCACACAGTCTCGCGGTCTTTTGACTGTGACCGGCAGCACCGTCTTCACTGAATGTGCACGAGCGACGACGGTTCAGTGCCAACGGCTGTCTGGAGACTGAGCGTTTGTTTTCTGCCGTTACAGTTTCCAACGAACTAAAAGGTGAGTACAAAGTCCGACAGACTTAGAAACATGCATAATACCTGTTTATAAATGCTATCTGTTTTCATCATGGTGTTTAAACCGGGTAAGTGGCAAGTGCGGATAAGGTTACATGTTACGTTACCGTGGCTTATTGTGAACTAACGTTACAATAACAGTTAGCCTAGTTAGTTGTTAGTTAGCTAACCTAGCTAACCTAACGTTAGCCATCAGACTCCACTGACAAAACAGTAATTTAACCTCTCAGAATACAGGAGCTGCGTCGATCTGTGAGTTTGTTTGTGTTATAGTGTGACGAGCTAACCATTTGAAACACCAACGTCATTGTTATTGTGACACTTTTGTTAGCACAGGAGCAACTCCCGTACGTGTTGTGAGAGGTACAGTGACCGTTACTGGTTGAAGTGGTTAAATCAGCGCTGTAAAAACGACTGCAAGTATTACCAGCTTCATGTAGTCTCACAATACACAAAGTGCAGTGTAATGCAACGTTATATATGATAAGTATGAAGTAACAGAAACTTTCTTCTTGTCTTTTTCCCCTGGAAACTGTATTTCTGGACTCTCTCCACACTTTAACTGAAGGTGTTCAGTGTTTTCATGTAAAGTGGGACACTGCTTCATGCAGTGCTCCTACAGATCTGCTTCCTTCAGCACTGATGAACTATGAGACATTTTGAGTCTTTGTGTGCTCTGTGTTTTTAATGTGAATCAAAAGTAAGATGAACTAGCTTTAGTTTATTCTCAAATGTGCCTCATGTGGATCCCTAAAGCCAACACAGCCAGTAGTTATATTTAATATATGTTGCAAAGGGTTGAAACTGCATCACCTACTTTATAACTAATGTTTCCTCATTGTGTTTCATTTGTTATTCATCTGAAACTCATCTGCAATTTTAAAATGAAATGTAAAATGTGTTCATATCTCCTCCAGATGCTCCAAAGCTTCCCTCTGTGTCAGTGAGTCCTTCTGCTGAGATAGTGGAGGGCAGTTCAGTGACTCTGACCGGTAGCAGTGATGCTAACCCAGCAGCTACTTGTACCTGGTACAAGAGCAATGGAGATGGAGTGACTTACAGCTCTACTGAGATCTGTGCCTTAAAAGGATCAACAGTGGACATTAGCTGCAGCTACAGATACCCATCCTCTGTAAAGAGAGCTGAGAACAGATTTTGGTTCAGGACAGTGCAGAATGAGAATTATGTGGATCTGAAAAATGAAGCGAGGTATTTAAGTTGTGTGCAGTATAACTGTGGTAACAACGACTGCACTCTGAGAATCACAGACCTGAGAGAGAGCGACTCGGCTGAACAGATGAAACACACACTGTCATTTGTACAACATTATTTGTTCAAACTAAGAAATGGTAAGAAAAGAGTGTCTATTCCACTTCTCAAAATGTACATCAGCTTTCACAGTGAATGATGAAATTGATATTCAACAAAGTCTTTGCTGAGATTAAAATCTTTACCGACTGTTCTTTTGTTTTTGCTGCTTGCATTTAACCCGTCACTATTATTCAGTAACATTTATTGGTAATTCCAAATGTATGAGGATTGCCCAGTGATATTTTAATATTTAAATCTATCTATCTAATCTATTTTAACTGAAATTGAAATTTTGGTGCATGTGTTGCTAATATATTTTAATTACTGTGTGCATGGTACTTAACCTTGTTAAAATCACATATTAAATTATACAACTTTTTTGCAGAATCAGTTTTTGTTGGATATTTTTCCTTCTAGTAAAAATCTTTATTTTGGGGAATTGAAGCTTTTAAGTGTCAGTTTAAAGTGGAGCAGTTCTCACCAAGAAAGTTGTGTAAAAGCTGAATTGATGCACTCATTGACTCTATTTCAGCAGCTGTTATGTGATTTTGCCTGGTTTATCACTGTAATATTTTATATCTTGTAATGTAACCTACGATTCATGTTGTGTTTTGTATTGTTTTTATATGGTGCAACTACTTTTTGATGTTCAATACAGTCAATTTGAAACCATCTTTCTCTTTTTTCTTCAATCTGCAATAGGTTGGTAGTGGAAAAGGACTGACTGTATGTTATTTAGGTTTTAAATATTAAAGGTTATTGGTTATTTTATTGAAATTAGTAGTAATAGTAGTAGTCAATTAACTTCATATCATGGTAATTCTGTAGAATTATTTAACAAAAATGTGGCAACCAAAGCAGTACGGGAATAAAAGGTTTGGGATATTTATTGAAACTTTAAAAGGTTCTATATTGAACCATTTTGTCTCGCCACAAAGAACCCCAAGGATTCTTTTAAATGAACCCTCTGAAACGGTTCTATATAGAACCATTTGAGGGTGCCAAATACGTACCAAGCTATAGAACCCTTAAAGGTTGAATATAGAAGCACTTGTTCTTTGTGTCCAGGTGTTTTGTCTCTCCCCACATCACACAACTCCTGAGCCTCCATGAGGTGAAGCAGACGAGTGTGAGAGGCAGCGTGAGGCTCTGCATGGTTCCTGTCTGACCTGCTGTCCTCAGTACTGTTACAACCTCCACCCATAAATACATATTCCTCATTATTACATTTATCAATCACTTCATTTAAAACATGGAGAAACACCACTCTCTCCACTCCCACAGCCGGAGCATCAATATTAATAAACACCATCTTTACGTCTTCACACACTGCTCTCACTTTTAACAGACGGCCTTTAATAACTTCTTCACTTTCTACAGACTGAGGAAGAAAGTTTGTGGAAACAACAAGTCCAGCCCCACAACTGTTACTGGTTTGTGACTGAAGAAGGTTTCAGCAGTCCACTCTGTCCTCCAGTCAGTCTGGTTATCAGCAGGACTGTGTGTCTCTGTACCAAAATAACATCCAGCTTGTTGAGAGAACACAGCTGGAAAAGAGACGCCCTTTTCCCATCAGCCCTTGCTCCATTTATATTCAAGCTGCCTGTTCTTATGTCTCCCATAGCAGAGAAACAAGGTGTAAAACAGAAAAGAGTGAACAAAGCAGGAAAAAGAAGAAGTAACTATTTGACTCATTCATCCAAAACATTTCATCCTCTCAGAAGACACATAAACAGTATAATCAGAATCCTCCACTGTGAACTTCAACATCCAGTTGAACTCCTCAGTGTTGTTCAGAACCATGAAGACCTGCCTTCTGAAGGAGACAACATGTCTCAGGTGTGGAGGTTTACAGCCCAGAGGAATCAGTTTGACTGGAGACATTAACTGTCCGTGTCTCTCCAGTTCTCTCTGCAACATTTCATTACTAATGAACGGAGGAACTCTGGACAGAATGATGTTTCTGGCTGGATGAACCAGCGGTACCACCTGAACAAAGGTGTCCTGGATCACTACACCTCGTTCAACAACCGTGCTGACTTTATCAATACTGTCCAGAAAAATAACCACTCCATTGTTCATCCTAGATTTGGACTTTATACCGTTATAACAGACTATTTCACTGATTGCTGGACTGCAATCCTCCACAGAGCAATTAACAGTGGGACAGAGTTTGACTCTGTGTCTGTGTGTGAGCGTCTCCAGCTGAGGACGATTGATACTGATCCACTAAAACTACAGCACAGAATACTACTGCAGAAATAAATCTAACACACAGACACACAAAAGATAGAAACACACTCGCTCACTGAAATGCACACCCACACTCACTAAGAGAGAAACAGAGAGAGAGAACTGACCTTTGACCCACAGCTTCACATCTTTCTTCATCAGGATGTGTTCCTCCCTGTTGTAGACGGTGCAGGTGTAGGTGTCTCTGTCATAGTCTGTGGGGTATTTCAGGGTCAGACTGAGATCTCCAGGTTCCAGCAGTTTTCTCTTCATCTTTGTTCGACCTCTGTATTCACTTTCCTGTTCTTCAGGCTGGTCAGAACCGTTCTGATACACATGGACCTTCCCGTATCCGTCCTCCCACTCAACTTTAATGTCTTTTGGCAGGCAAACTGTGGTTTTGCAGGTCAGCTGGACAGACTCCACCTCTGAATCCACCTCCACCTGATAGACTGAGAGGACAACAAACCACAACATCAGCTGAACAGACAGCAGCAGGAACTGTGATGGTAACATGACCTCACTGTCTCATCCTTCTCTTATAATCCCAAACCTCACTGTTGACTGTCTGTCTCAACAGTACAGGGAGCTACCAGAGTAAAGATGCTGCCCAGGTGCATGATGGGTAGTGTAGTAGTAGTGACATACCTGACATGAAATACTGCCTAAAATGTACTAAAAGAGCTCCAACAAGAAGTCCAAGAACCAGGAGAACCAGGAGAGCTTTGGCCCAGGATGGGAATCGTTCTGTGGGAACCAGAAACATAAAGAACATGACCTCTGACCTCTGATCTGTATCTACAGGAGGTTTTAGGGTTAGTTGCTGACCTCTGACCTCTGATCTGTATCTACAGGAGGTTTTAGGGTTAGTTGCTGACCTCTGACCTCTGATCTGTATCTACAGGAGGTTTTAGGGTTAGTTGCTGACCTCTGACCTCTGATCTGTATCTACAGGAGGTTTTAGGGTTAGTTGCTGACCTCTGACCTCTGATCTGTATCTACAGGAGGTTTTAGGGTTAGTTGCTGACCTTTGACCTGCAGCTGTACGTCCGTCACTCTCAGTTCTCTCTGTCTCCCCCCTCTGAACCATCTGACGGTGCAGGTGTAGGAGCCGCTGTCAGAGAGGTGGAGTTTTGTCAGATTGAGGCTGAGGTCTCCAGTTTCCAGAGCGTCAGTCTTCATGGATGTTCGGCCGCTGTAAAGCTGGTTTTGGTCTTTAAGTTCGTCACCTTCCTGCTGACGCTGGTGGACGGTTGAAGGATTGAGATCGTAGCGGCTCCACACCACTGAGGACTCGTCCAGTCCATCAGTGGGAAAGTTACAGGGCAGCAGGACAAACGGGTCCCAGTCATACAGCTCCACAGCTGAGGCATGCTGGGAAACTGTGAGGTCACACAGACAGAGAGGGTCAGTGACAGCAGCCTTATTTCATGTCATGAGTGAATGTGGTCCTCTGCAGTGTGTGCAGCCTGTAAACTGTGCTGCTAAAGCTCAACTCAGACTCTGTGTGAATGAAGGCCAACATTTACATCCACATGTGACGCTGCTGTCAGCAAAGCATCTTTATTACGTTTGTGAACAGAAGCCATCAGAATGTGAGCGAGCTGCAGGGATCTAATCCTGAAGAACAGAAGTGAGGACAGTGTGACTGTACAGTCTTCTACATTCATCAGGGTTTAAAGACACAGTGAACATCTGCTGACTTTAATCTGTTCTTCATGTGTTTCTGTGAAGAAAACATGGTCCTGCAGCTGAAACACACTGATGAAGTGAAGATGACACAGATCCACATTAAAGACATGACGTTGGACCGAGGTGACGATCAGATCAGAGGGAGGAAGGTTATCTTACCGTGCACGAGGATCACAAACACCACAAACATCTTCATCTTCCTGTCACAACTACAACAAGCACAAAGTCCTCTTTACTGAGCTTCACTTCAGAAACACATGGAGGACATCAGTTCACAGCCAGTCGTCACTTTGCTGCTGCTGACTGTCCACTGACACCAGGACTGAACTCAACTTTCACTTTGAGCTGTTTCCAGTGAAGCAGTTGCTGGAATGTGAACAAACAGGTCCAACATGTCTTGTTTTGATACGTTTGTGGATATTATCTTTAATATCTCACACAGACGTGTGTGTGTGTGTGTGTGTGTGTGTGTGTGTAAGCAGCCTTCAGATGAAAATAAAATTGACTAATGGACGATCAATATTCCCTTTGATGTAAATACTGATTAACTCATTTGTTAAGGGAGTCTGGTGACTCTCTGGGTGACAGACTGTTGTTGACCCGTCGGCCGTTGTCAGTTCAGAGTTGAGCTCCAGAGTTTGTTAAAGCAGCTCTCTGGAATGAAGTCAGACTGCCACAGATCACTTCTGAGGAAAGAGGAGGAGCTTCAGTTTCCTCACAGTTTTCAGAGCTGTTGGTCCAGTTTGTGTGAGCATGAAGCAGCCTCAGACTGACAGACAGGAAGCTGAACCTTCAGTCCTGCTGATTCTCTGTACAAGAACCAAACGTCTTCATCATCTGCAGAGTGCTGTGGAATTTCAGTTCGTATGACCATTTAGATGAGATGAAGACTCAGAGACACCGATGACTTACGTTGAAATAGTTTAAAGAACAAGATCATGGAGGAGCAACACAACATCACGTCTGTGACGTGTTCCAGCAATCTGAACTCGGCACTTCCATGACAGTAAACCAGCCACATTATAATCTTTGCAGAAGCATTCATCTAATTACTACCCTACAGCAAGCCAGCATATAAAACGGTACAGTATCATCACTGCTTGGTTCCACACACACACACACACAGAGCTAACGTAGCTTTAGACCTAAATTAGCTAGACAACAACCTAGACCACTTACTCAAAAACCACAGTCAGTGAGCTGTGCACCCTTTAATGCAAATGATTTCTTAGATTTCTTTTGCAATAAAATTGATGAGATCAGAATTAAAATTAACTCATCATCTCTGGCTTCCTTGTCAAACTTTGTCAAAAAATTTCCTGCTGCTGATTCTCAGTTAGTCTCAGCTCTAAACACTTTTGAAAATATCTCCCTTCAGATACTGTCTAAAATTGTCTCATCCTCTAAACCAACTACCTGCGTCCTGGACCCCTTTCCGGCAAAACTGTTTGAAGACCTATGGCCAGCACTGGGACCTACAATGTTAAATATTGTTAACTCATCACTCATGACTGGATGTCAGCGCAGCATTTGATACTATAGATCATGGCATACTGTCAGACAGACTTGAAAGTCAATTTGGCATCTCTGGCCTGGCCCTAGCCTGGCTAAAATCGTACCTGTCCGTGTTTCCTACAATGGTACGTCATCAATTTTTACTGCTGTGAGGTATGGAGTTCCCCAGGGCTCTGTTCTGGGCCCTTTGCTCTTCTCTTTATATATTTCACCTCTGGGCCAAATTATTCGGAGCTATGGAATACATTTCCACTGCTATGCGGACGACACTCAGCTGTATGTGCCCTTAAAAGCTGATGACAAATCGCAAATCACGAAGCTAGAGACCTGCCTATATGCAGTGAAGAAGTGGATGTCAGAAAACTTCCTGCTCCTAAATTCGGAGAGAGACACCATGCTGATCAGGTGACTGTAACTCTCGACAACTGTGTTATTTCTCAAAGCTCAACCGTCAAGAATCTTGGTGTTAGTTTTGATTCTACACTCTCCTTTGATCAGCACATCAAAGAAATTACCAAGATTGCCTTCTACCACCTGCGCAATATAGCTAAAATTAGGGTCCTTCCTGTCCACTGCGGATGCAGAGATCCTGATTCATGCCTTTGTTTCGTCTAGGCTGGATTACTGCAATGCCTTATTTTCAGGTCTTCCACGTGAGAGCACTAAAAGTCTTCAGATGGTTCAGAATGCTGCAGCCAGAGTCTTAACACGAACAAGAACATTTGATCATATCACACCAATCTTAGCATCTCTGCACTGGCTCCCAGTGCATCTAAGATCAGACTGTAAGGTGCTGCTGATGACATACAAAACTGTACACGGCCCCGTCATACATGTCAGATCTAATTAAACCATATATTCCAACTCGGGCATTACGCTCTCAAAATTCAGGGCTCCTGATGGTTCCCAGGATCAAGAAGAAGTCAGCTGGCTGCAGGGCTTTTTCCTATCGGGCTCCTTTCCTCTGGAATAACCTCCCAGCTGACATCAGACAATCTGGCTCTGTTGACGCCTTTTAATCTAAACTCAAAACACACTTCTTCGATTTAGCCTTTAATTAGCCCTGATATCAACTGTAAGCTTCTCAGTGGGTCGGTGTCAGTCTCAATGAGTTCCTATATCACTAGAGTTACACTGTGCTGCTGACAAGAAACAATCTGTTTATTCTGATCAATACTGCATTTCTCTAACCTTTGTTTTTGTTTTCTGTTCCCACAAGCTGCAAGCTGTGTCACTCTCTATAGCTTCTCCTCTCCTCCTCCTCTCTCTCTCCTCCTCTTCTCTCCTCCTTCTCTTTCTCCTCTTCCCCTCTTTCTTTCAGGCTCCCTTCTGATGGACCACGGCCCCCTGGGAACATCTACCGTTTCCAGGCTCCTGCTGCCTTGAAATACTAACTGATCTGGATCGTCACACCCCGGGCTCTGCTGGATCATTGCTCTCCTCTGTTTCATCATCTCCTCATATCTATATTTCTGTTAACCTTGATGCCTCTCTCTGTCTGTTACTAATGATCTTGTGTGTCCTGCCCTCTTCCAGGTCATCATGGTGGACAGGAGGTCGTCTGGCTCGGGCTCCACTTGGTGATGCCTCGTCCTGCTCAGTCGTCTCCTGGATCCACTCACTTTACATAACTTGTATCAGACTTTCTGTTGATGTAACTTGTAAACTGTGAATTGTTGCTCTTTTCTGTACACGCAACATCTATTGCATGTCCGTCCTGTTAAAAGGTTTTTTTTTCCATCAACATGTGAAGTTTTTCCTCACTCTAATCGAGGGTCTAAGGACAGAGGATGTTGTTCACTGAACAGATTGTAAAGCCCACTGAGGCAATGTGATTGTCATTTTGGGCTCTATAAATAACATTGATTTGATTTGATTTGACTGAGTGGACCCAAGGACTCACTACTATACAGCGCAATGGGCTGGATGTTTTTACACCGTCGTGTTTTTTTTACATCCCTATGCACAACAGGAATTTATTTATTCATAAAAAAAAAAACAGATAAAAAGGGCACTTTTTATGACGAGGCAAAATGGACTCAATCACCCCTTGGGCCTGCTGTAGTACAATCGAACATGACTGGTGGTTAAAAAAGTTGAGCGTTCTCTTGTGAGTGTAGATTATCAGTGAGTATCTGTCTAATTCTGCTACGTGCATTTGTTGGTGTGTTTCTGTGTACTGATGTACTGATACGGACGTATCAGCAGAATTCTGCATGTAAGGATTGTGTTGGATGTTTGTCCCAGCAGGTAGAGCTCTGATGACTGAGTGGACCCCAGACTTCACTACCGTACAGCACAATGGGCTGGATGTTTTTACACCGTCGTGTTTTTTTTACATCTCTATGCACAACAGGAATTTACTTATTCATTAAAAACACACAAAAAAGGGGCAGGGACTCAATCACCCCTTTGGCCCGATGTGGTCACGTGCCTGCTGTAGTGCTATAAAACATGACACACCTTCAGTACCAAACTAATAAATGAGTTTCAATGGATCATTTGTGTGGACTTTGTCCCGTACAGTTGCTGCAACAGGCCATAAAACTGAGGACAGTGTTACTGTACAGTCTTCTACACTCAACACAAATATCAACACAACACAACACTCAACACATTTTTATCGAGTTCAACTCAAAGATTTCAGACTTTTTATGCACAATGTGTTAGTGAGCTCACTCTATTGCACTATTCTCACCCCGGAAGCTCAACCCTGCCTAACGCTGCCTGGTTGACTTCCTGTATAGGACTGCAGAGTGTGAATTCTGTGCCAAGCTGGCACCATGTAATTGCATCCTCTTACTTATTTGTGCATTTGCACTACATTGTCCTCTCTTTTTGTTGTACTGTTGTAGTTATGTGTGGTGTCCTTGAGTGCTTTGAAAGGCGCCTTCAAATAAAATGCATTATTATTATGACGTTGGACCGAGGTGACGATCAGATCAGAGGGAGGAAGGTTATCTTACCGTGCACGAGGATCACAAACACCACAAACATCTTCATCTTCCTGTCACAACTACAACAAGCACATAGTCCTCTTTACTGAGCTTCACTTCAGAAACACATGGAGGACATCAGTTCACAGCCAGTCGTCACTTTGCTGCTGCTGACCGTCCACTGACACCAGGACTGAACTCAACTTTCACTTTGAGCTGTTTCCTGTAAGTCACATGTTAGACGCTGCTTCCTGTGACGCCCACAGCTGTGGTTCACTGTGTTTCTGTCCTCGTCTCTTGTCTTAGTTCTTTATTTTTGGATGTCACCACAGTAACACAGCCTCGATGAACAAGTGTCATGATGGCTGTGCTGACTGTTCTGCAGTTGTCTCAGGTCAGGGGCGGTTCTAGGGGAGGGCCAACAGGGGCCAGTGCCCCCGTAACTCTGAGTCTGGACCCCCCTGTGGCCCCCCTGACAGGGAGTCTGCATCAATAATACAATGACAGATTTCTTGCAATGATTTTGTTCTGAAGGGAAAGGCAGAAATAAAATGTCTCAGCAGTTTACTACCCAATCAAAATTGTTGAAATTGTAAACACTGCTTTGTCTGAATGAGGGATTTATCCTATTTTCCGGGTTGTATGTGCTCCCTAACAAAAAAGCTGGCCCCAACCTGGCCCCCCTATGAAAACTGGTCTAGAACCGCCACTGTCTCAGGTGTCTTTAATAGAGAGACGTGTCTGTGAGCTACAGCAACATAGACAGGTGTTTGAGAAGGTTTAACACGAGGGATGTGATAGAAAAACATCAGTTAAACTCTTGTGTGACATTTCTATAACCCCGTGTCTTTGTATGTGAAAGGAGAAGTGGTTAAATGAATACCACATCCTGTCTCAGGAGTTGTTGCAGTCTGTTTCCTGTATGATGCATATATTGTTTAACCTGCATGTAACCACTAACAATAGTTGAAACGAACACCACCTGTCATTGAGAATGTGACATGAGAAACATGAACTAAGAATGTTTGTTCCTCAACAGTGACTGTTACGCGATCACTGGGTGTGACCTGTGAAGACGATGCTATAAATGTTGCTGTTTAATATGATTCTGTGGAGATCTGCAGAGACAGCCTTACAACCTGTTACTTTGTATGATTGCTCCCCTTGCTGCAAGTAAAAGATTATTGATCAAAGGAACTCTCTTTGGTGATTCTTTCTCTCTGAAGGTTAAGAAAAACTGTGTTACTAGAGCGCACATTTTTCTGACAGTATGTAGCACTCAGCAGGTTGCAGGTGACTAGAGAGTCTGCTAGTGATACAGTCAGTGCTGTATGGACTCTACCAGCCTCGTTAATGTGGTCAGTCAGGGAGTGTGTTTACATGACACTCAAGAAAACCGAATTACTGTGTTAGGCTGACTATGACGGGATTTCTAAGTTGCATGTATTAGTCTGACTAAAATCGGACCGGATCTGATTTCTCATAGTCGAATTAAAGCACCCAGATTATTCGATTGATAGTCGCATTCAGAGCCGGTTCTAGGCAGGCATATATGAGGGGGTAGACAAAAATATGAAGGGGGCATCATGTGTACACATCATGCACCAGTAGGCCTGGGCAATAAACCGAAAATTTACCGATACCGAAATTTACAACGATAACCGACGTCATTTTGGCCATGTCGGTATATTCGGTGTCATAGGCATAACATCCACTAGGGACAGGGGACATGTTAGGTCCACTTGATTAATCTACCACAGCGTATACCGATGTGCTTATTTTACATTAATTTGATAGCAAACTCCGCCCGCTGATGCGACCCCAGCTATGCCAGGTTAGTAATCAAGTGAACCCACTCTCGCTGTGAGTCGCGGACAGTTTGTGTAATGATGCTGCGTTCAAAGGCTGCAACAGGCCACTGTCTTCGGCCGGGCCGTCCATTGATCAAACATTTGTGTTTTATTTTTTATTCACTCAAAATAATGACTGTGCGCGCATCTCTCTCCTCCCTGCATTGTTGTTTGCATTTGTGTGTCTGCGTGGTCTGACACGTGAGTGTCCTCATGCTGGAAAACGTGACTTCTCGCTTAAGTGACGTCACTCCCCGAGACGCAAGAAGAAAGCAAAATATATATTTTTTACTAAGGAAAATGACAAAACTAGTAACGCGTTACCGGCATCACTGATTGTGTAGCGTAAGTGCAACATGGAGCATGAAGATGTAAAGAAAAAAATAAAAACAGTAGAATTAACTTTGAGCAAGTTTGGAGGAAAGTCGGAGGTGTGACTGTGGACCCATTTTAAACAAGTCGTGGGTGATAACATGTGTCGGCTTTGTTGAGTGCATTAAGTGCGGCACTTGTTGCATTATTCATTAAGATTTCTGTAGTTCAAACAACTCGCAATTGTAGTCGAGAACGTCAGTTATAACAGCCCACATATTAAACAGTTGTCAGGTTTAAATCGGTCTCGGGCTCATAATTACATTCAGTGTGTCGGGCCGGGCTCGGACACAACGTGCACGGGCTCGGGTCGGGCTCGGACACAACGTGCACGGGCTCGGGTCGGGCTTGATTATAAGCTCTACTCGGGTCCAGCCGCGACTTTACTGAGGTTCACCCAGTGTGAGCAGCAGGAAGACGGTCAGCTCACCTCCCAGAACATGGCACTGAATCGCTGGAAACTGATTCAGGGACTGTCATCAAATTACTTAGCATAAATATATTAATACAAAATAATTGCAGTTCTTTCAATATCTTCCATGTCATGGGGCCCAGTGACTCCAGCGGCAGATTGTATTAGTAAACTGGATGAATGAGACACAGCTATGTTTATTGTACATTAGTACTTCCTCTATTTTATATGAATATTAATATGCAGAAATCTTGATTTTTTTTTTCTCAATCGCTTCCATGTCATGTGACCCACTGACTTCTGAAACAGATTCTGTGTCTATCAAAAATATATAATGATAAAGAAAATAATGGTAAAAAAAGTTCTCTAATGCTCAAGAGGTTAACATATTATTAAGCAGCAATGTCAACTTCTCCACTATTTTGTCTCATGTCTTAGATTCTGATTCTGAAGTCCTCAAAATGTTTATTTATTTACATCCAACCTCTTCCACCACCTGCAGTACAACCACGTGATTCAATTCGAAGAAATAAAAGAAGCGAGAAGCGAGAAGCTTAGAATTTGTTTATAAGGGACTGTATATTTTATACTTTTAAACCTGTTCAGTTGTTGTCATTTCAAGTAATCTGTGCTTTTCAGCTGTTCAATCGTGTGCTTATCAGTTGTTCTTAACTACTAAATAAATAATATAAATCTTAACTACAATGTAGTTTTACAGTCCTTTTAAAGTGGCATTTCTGTAAATACACAGGATTTTTTTTCCTTTTATTTAGGTGGGGGGGGTACTTATCGTTCATTTATCGTTATCGAGGTGAGTTGCTCAATATATTGTGATATTGATTTGAGGCCATATCGCCCAGCCCTATGCACCAGCACTTTTACAGCTTACAGTAACACTGTTTCTTCATTGAATTGGGTTGTTAGCTATGTGTCCAACCCCAACCTGGAGAAGTGGATTGCACTTTGTCAGGCCTCTACCATCAGACCTGTCCAACTTTCTCTTTGTGAGCTATAAAACATATCTAATGAACTGCTATATCTGCATGAAAAGAACATCAGTAATGATTAGGGCCATCAAACAATTAATTTATTTAATAGCGATTAATCGTATTTTGTCCACAGTTAACTTGCGATTAATCGCAAATTAATGGCAATTTTTTTGGCACACTTCTTTCTGTTCTAAATGTACCTTAATGTATTTTTGTTCATGTTGTTAATACTTTTGACAACATAAGAAAGTGCAAATATGCTTGCTTTATGAAAATGTTTATTCAACACTTAAAATCATGCTATTCAAATAAAAGGCTCAAAAAATATCCCCTCACCCTAAATAGAATCAAAACATGGAGATGTCTGCTTTTGGTGAGGGGGGCGGTGGGCTCTCTGCATCTGCCATGTGTTTGGCTTGCAAATGATATTTGAGACTCGACGTACTTCAATGGTAACTCATTTCATGTCGACAGTACGTGCAGATAACTTTTGTCCTATGGACCGAACCATCTGGCAGTGTTTTAAGTGAATTTGCCGTTCTGAAGTTCTTTCTCCATTTACTTTCACTTTCGCTTTTCAGTCCACCGTGTTTTTCCCGAACGCCAACCCTGCTTCTTCTTCCTCTGATTCCCTTTCTTATTCTTCTGCCGCCCTCTGGAGCAAGACTACAGATGCCACTGACAGCCGTAAATCAAACAATGCACGTTCCTTTTTTTTTGTACCGAGCATTAATCGCGCTTTAAAAAAATTAACGGCATTAAAAGGATGTTGCGTTAATGCGCGAATAACGCGTTAACTTTGACAGCCCTAGTTATAATGAATATTAGCAATAACTTATTAACTTTGCACTGTAAAAATTGTTAAGCTCAATAAGTTATCATAACTTGTTTCTATCATTTACTTCTAATTAACATAATGAATTGTGAAATTTAAACTTAATTTAATGAGTTATTGGTATTCCAACTCAAGGTTTTAAGCCAGTTGAGTGAAATGGAAATTTCAATGTGTCAACATAACTTAACAGTCTGAGTTTTCGGTGTTAACCGGATCCCTTAAAAAGTGATCATGACCGTGGTGTGACAGCAATATTAATGCGCCGTAAAAATAGTGCTTGTTGAAATTTCGTCTTGATCTGATAAGGGACTAATCATTTTGATATAATACTTTTTAAAACTTGAGCAGGCGCTCCACCCGGTTCCAGCTGCCTATTAACAGAAGAAGTGGTACACTAGCTGAGCAGATTGAGGATGGTGAAAAGAGAATTGGCGGATGACTACGGTTTGTTAGCAAGGTCAGGATCAGG
The DNA here is from genome assembly GCF_900880675.1 of Sparus aurata. Lineage (NCBI taxonomy): Eukaryota > Metazoa > Chordata > Actinopteri > Spariformes > Sparidae > Sparus > Sparus aurata. The sequence goes on along the minus strand of NC_044196.1, from coordinate 2,965,571 downwards.
TCTGGCGGCTGTACGGTGCGTCATTTGGATGAGGGGCAGCGAAGGAACAGGCGGGAAACGGAACAATGAAATAAGGTAAGTGGTTGAATTTATCAAATAATTCATGTAACCCAAATTGTAAATTAGTTCTGAAGAAATTAATTTATGTCCGTAACATTTCTAAACACAGGATAGTCCAGCCTAACATTATTACAGTCCTTAGGCCTTACTTACGTTACTTTTTAAACTTTTAGTCAAAAGAAATGCAAGGAATTATTAAGAGTTTTATAACATTCACCTCCTCAGAAGCACATTCATGGTGCTTGGTGAACCTGTTGTATGGTACCGATGTAACCTTACGGTTTGTAAGGAGTTAACGGCCTCACGGCAGGCACTGTGTCAGTAATTAGTCGTGGCCCATGTCGTGTGTGTGTGTGCGTGCGCGGCGTCCGTTTAGTTAGCAATTAGCCGTAGTAGCTTAAGCTGTGTTGTTCGTAACATTGCTTGAGTTAGCTTAACGGCTTCGCACGAAGCTCCGTGTCAGTAATTAGTCGTGGCCTGTGTCGTGTGTGTGCGCGCGCGTGCAACGTCCGTTTAGTTAGCAATTAGCCGTAGCCTAAGCTGTGTTGTTTGCAACATTGCCCGAGTTAGCTTAACGGCTTCACACGAAGCTCTTTGTCAGTAATTAGTCGTGGCCCGTGTGTGTGCGCGGCGTCCATTTGGTTAGCAATTAGCCGTAGCTAATGCTGTGTTCTTAACATTACTTGAGTTAAATTAACGGCTCTTTGACAGTAATTAGTCGTGGCCGTGTGTGTGTTCTTAACATTACTTGAGTTAAATTAACGGTTCTGCACGAGGCTCTGTCTCAGTCTGCGCGCGTTGTCTGTTTTATCAGCAGTTAGTCGTGGCTCATGCTGTGCTGCTACAGGGCTGCTCCAGAAAAATTGACTTTACTTAACATTATCTGTTGAACTACTTTGTTTCTTTTAACATTAAGCAACATTATCCGTGTGACGTTAGACAGCTTGACCTCATCATGCCGACTCAAGACATCGGGAGGAAGGCGACTGGCGCCATTTTGGCTGTTTCTGGTTGTGATAAATGGGAGTAAAGAAATGTAGTTATGCTAGTAAGTAAAGTAATTTGAGAATAGAACACCATTAATATGCTCGCACACCTTTTTCTCCTTTTCAACCCTAACCAGTTTAAAGGGATGGTTCAGTTTTTTTGAAGTGTGGTTGTATGATGTATAAATGGCCACTGAGTATGCTACGCGAGTTCCAGATAAACTGCCTTTTGTCCCACCAGTTGATGCACTAAAATATATATATATATATAGCATACACAAACTGGTATTTTATTTTGAGATGGGGCATATCGTAGGCAGTGAAAGTACACTGTTGTGTGTGTCACGTGTGGGACTGTTCACTGCAGTTTATTGCCTGTATCTCTGTCCGGCACTGTGTGAGAGCAGATAGTTCTCTACTGTCACTAGTACACTTGGTGGCTACTAGAACCTCATACAACCCCACTTAAAAAAAATAAAATTGAACTATCCCTGTACTGTTTTTGCTCATGTTTCTAGTTCGCATGACTAAGGCGTTCATACCATACTCTAACAATGTATGTTGTGTGTTTTAGGTGCTGCTGGTCCATTCATTGCGGTTTGGCTACTGTGTCCTATTGAGAAATGTGATGATCAGTATTTTCTGTCTGTCTCCTCAGATTATGGCAGAATTCAGGAGGATTATCACTGTATACCTCCTGGAACCTTTTCTGAAGGACTTGATGGTCTGGTCCCAAGACTGCTGAAGGTGTACAATGCGGCAACCAAGTCTGGAAAGAAGCAGTCACTAAAAAACATTTTGGACTGCCTTGTGAGAGATGTAAGTGGAAGAGGGGATGACTAGAAAATTAGGCAGCCTTTGTGTTTGTCATAACATTCATTTTACTGCTTGTTTCTTTGTTTTGTAGGACACAAATGAGAGAAGAAGGGCTGCTGCTCTGCTTGGTCTGCCATACTACATATCAGGCGAAGATCCATCAAATGTCATCAGGATGTGTGATGTAAGAATATTTTTTATTTCGAACAAATATTTGAATATGGTATGCACTTGAACTGACATTTATACTTTACGGTGGGACTTTTAAGTGGTTAGAATTGGCTAAAATATCTTCTGTTGTTGGCCTCATACTCAACACTATCGATCTGCTCTTCTCCAAACCTTTGATTTTAATATGGTGTTGTAAAGCTGATGTAGTTGTGGATGAACATTGTCATATGTTTCTGCATTTCAAGTTTCATGCTGAGAACCTGGATGAAGCCATGAGGGAGATGCAGCTTGGAATCCTGAGGGGCCATTCCAAACGAGAAGACAAAGAAGGGAATAAAGCAAAGAAGGGAGGCATGAAGAAAAAAAGGAGGAAGGGGGGAGGTTCTTGGTTAACATGCATAAATGACTGGCTTTTGGGTTTGCCATCTGCTAAAATTGCATTCGACAAAGAATCAAACTGTAAGGTGCTGTAATTCAAATAAATGTGTTTTAAGTTGAGTTGTGTATTCAGTCAATCTTTTAGGAAACTGGTGAATTTGCTATTATTATTCAAGATGGGATACAAATTGAAAACGTTAGTCTACTTAATTTGCAATAATAAGTTCAATTGCTGCCTTAAAAACTTGAGTTAATGTAACTTGAAAAGGCAATTGGTATGAATATAGTTGGTTAGTAAAACTAGAAAACGTTAGTTGAAAAGATGTGTAATTGTATGTTTTTTCAAATGGATGATGTAATATAGTAGTCTCAACTCAGAGTATCAGGTTCAAACAATAAAAATGTATGAGTTCACAACTAGTATAACTGAATTTTGTGAGTTGAAATAACATATAATTGTAGGTTTCTTTGACAAGAAAAAGTAAGTTTTCTTAGTGCATTATGTAACGTATTAAGTTATTTCAACTCAGAGTGTCGAGTTCAAACAATAAATGATCATTAATTAAGCAACTTGTATAACTTCCTGAGTTGAAATAAAGCTGTTCTCAAAGTTCAGTTAACTTACGTTTTTAAGGCAGCAATTGAACTTAATATTTTAAGTTTAACCAGCCTAATAATTTTTACAGTGTGGGAAGAAAACAGATGTCTAATTCAGAAAGCCACTGACATAACTGCAGGAGTGGATGGGCTTATTGTTTCTGTGTGACTAGAACTGAAACATCAATATATGACATCTTAATATAATTCTATGCAAAGACCTATTGCCAGTCCCAGTCCTGCACACTGCACCTGTACCTGCCACTGTTTTTTTGGTGGTTCCTGGTCCACTTTCCTCCTCCTCCTCTTTCTCCTCCTTCTTCTCCTCCTCCTCTTCCTCTTTCTCCTCCTCCTCTTCCTCCTCCTCCTCCTCCTCTTCCTCTTTCTCCTCCTCCTCTTCCTCCTTCTTCTCCTCCTCTTCCATATCCCCCTCCTCCTAACTCCTATGCCTGGCATTATCCTGTCCCTCTGCATCAACTCTGCGACTGACACTGGGCATGTCAGCTGATATTAACAATAACAGCAACAATGATAAATGAGTTAGGATGTAAAAGACAAGATGTATAGCCTATATATATCAAATAATATCTTTTTTTAACTTTGAACACAGACTCTCTCCTGAAATATGTTTGCTTTTGCAATAAAGAAATGTGACCCTGCTGGGTCCCGTGTCGTCACTGGCCTGACTGACCTTCACCCCTCCACCAGTAAAAGCTCTGTTAATTTGGTGCATTTGACTGCATCCTGTATTAACCGTTTTTTCTATTTTGCCCTTAATTTTTCTGCTCCACCCATCTCTTTCTGCGGCTTCTTTCATTTCAGCTTGTTTGCTCATTTGAATTTATCCCGCTCATCTTTCTTTATTTAAACAGGAAAATAACGGTTTAATGACTGACTGAGCGGCTGAGCCAATCACATTTCAATAGAAACAAGGATCAGCTCAAGTTGGGAGGGGCTGCTCGTATCCCCCCTTAATATGCTAATATTAGATTGACCCAGTCTGACATTCCACTCTGTGCCACCTGCGGCTGTTTGATTGGGTAAAAAAACATTCCGACCACCGTCCGGTTCGGCCTGGAACAGACCGACAGTTCGGGAATACTCCTGAACCTCCCTATGGCCAGCCCGCCCCTGGACACAGAATATTTGTCTTCAGTTTGTTACATGCAGTGGACGTTGGCACTCATCTCTGTGCTTGTGACGCTGCTGCTACTCCAAAGTCTTCCCACTCCGTGGCCGTGGTGAAACCTGACACTACACTGTTAGGCTACGTCTTGGCTCATTCGCATACTGCAACAGTGATTGGATATTTACTGAGGGTTTAGGGGAGGTGTGTGTGTGTGTGTGTGTGTGTGTGTGCTGCACAGTCTGTGAATACACGCACAGCGGAGGGAAAACGAGAGGAGAGGGAAGCCGATACTGTATCGTGTGTGTCCCTTTTTCAGTGGATTTTTCTGCGACTGCAGATAATTTTGTCAGCTTGTAATATAATCATTTTGTGACTATATTAAAAAATGCTTTCTCAACTTCTAAAATTTTGAGTCGAGGGGGCGCTGCCCCCTCTTGCCCCTGCGTAGAGCCGGCCCCGGTCACATTCCTCCTGCATGTATACATTCCATCAGATAGGATCGGATTTTAAATTCTGCGCAGGCGCGAGATTTTTCCCCGGGGCCGTGAGCCGGAAGTAGACGGACGGCGACGTCTTTCCTCCGAAATCACCTTAAGAAAGAGCGCCATTGTGCCCCTAGTTTGTGTAATTATCATGTACACCATATACGAAGTGTACTAAGATGTAGCTTCGTCTCGCTCTTCGTACGCCATCTTTCTTGAATGCTGAGGCAGCTGGTGACGTAATGAGGTCAGCCGAAAGTGTCTCTGTTAACACTAGTTGAAATGGTTACAGCGCCACCTAGCGTACCGGATATGACATGCTTCGGCCCAGTAATCCGATTTTCTCACCGGCATGTATACTCAGATAATTGCAGTTGTCTGATTGAGTAGTATAGTCGAACTATGGCTGTAATCTGACTAAGCTGTGCATGTAAACGCACTGACTGACGTAGTGCAGAAAACCAGACTGATAGCTGAGTTTATAACACTGAGACTGTCACCTTCCCTCACCACTCTCTCACTGAATACTAAAGTATATTCAGCACTTTCAGATTATTTGTATGAATATAAGATGTGTTTAATCTGATTGTTCATCAAATAAATGAATTTAAAAAGTGCTGATTCAGCTCTGAGGCAGCATGTAATCTGTAAAGTAACTAAAACAGTGTTTAAAATAAATGTAGTGGAGTAAAAAGTACATATTTGCAGAAATGGAAATACTCAAGTAAAGTACAAATACCTCAGAAGTGTATTTAGTGCAGTTCTGAAAACTAAACCTGGGCAGAGCTCATGTCGCCCTCTGGTGGTTGTTTACGAGAACATCAGTGATGAACTCTGATTGTTTGACAGGAATCTTTTAATATAAAGTGCTAAATGTTACATTCAGATGTTTCTCAGAGCTTTAAAGTCAGTTTTTAAAGAATGACTTTTCTCGCTGGCTTCAGATGAACTGACGATCTGTTAGAGGCTCAAACTGATAAAATATCACAGAATAACAGGAGAAGTAAATAAGAATCCACCTAATATTTGCTTTAAAGAGGCTTCAGTGTTTGTTTCTGTTGCAGCTTTATTTATCTATCAGTTATGATTCCAGGAACAAGTCCAGTTATTTTAGGCAGAAACGCTCAGAATTTATTGAACAACAGCTGAAGTCAATATGTTACAGTACAGCTATGACTATGAGGCCTCAAACATTCCACTGCAGTCTGTGAGGTCCCGTAGTTAAAGTCTCCTGAGTCCACAGAACGTTTTCTGGTTCAGTTGTTTCCAATGAGCAGGGAGCAGAATTTGGAGGAATGCGGTCCAGCTCATTCAGCACTGGACCGACCGGCACCGCCGGGAGCCAACGCTGCTGATCCCCCCTCAGTGTTTGTGACCACAGTCAGCAGCAACTGTGACCTCAGAACATTCGTCTGTAAAACTTCCAGAGCATCAAAATCTAAAAGAAGAATAAGAAACTCTGACACTTCAGGTGGACTTGAGTCCGTCCTCCGCTGCCTTCTCCACCTCCTGGTGGCTCTTCATGTGTGTCTACAGACAGTGGCTCTGAGTGAAGGCTCTCTTGCAGACGATGCACTCGTACGGTCTCTCTCCGCTGTGCGTCCTCATGTGGACTGTCAGATACGTCTTGCGAGCACAAGCTTTCCCACAAACCCCGCAGACGTACGATTTGACGCCCGTGTGGATTTTCATGTGTGCGGTGAGGTTGCTCATGCGATTGAAGTGCAGGCCGCACTCTGAGCACTGGTACGGCCTCTCCCTGGCGTGGATGATCATGTGTCTGTTCAGAGCTTCTTTAGATGACAGGCCCTTGCCGCACTCAGTGCAGGTGATCGTCACCTTGGTGTGTGTCCTCAGGTGAACCTTCAGCTCACCTATCGTGTAGAAGGTTTTGCAGCAAACGTCACAGAGAAATGCTTTGTCTCGCTCTGAGTGAATTTTCTCGTGCAGTTTCAGTTTCGCAGAAGTTCCTAAATGCTTCCCACAATAGTCCGGCAGATTAGTGAGATAATCGTTCACTTTCTGATACAAGCATCAAACTTGGCACAAATATTCTTTGGGAACAACTTTTTCCAAAAAGCCCGTTAGCCACACAAAAAAATCCAATATGGCCGCCAATTTCCAATACAACCGCCATTGAAAGCCATTAGACTTGGTATTTGACCTGGATTGAGATTGGATAATCATATTTTGATGATCTTGATATTTATATATAGGTGAAAGGATATGAGCTTTTTAACTCTTCGATAAAAAGTCAAAAAATGTGTTAAATTGTGAAGATAGACGGCAATGAATGGCAAAAATAATGCCTTTTTGTACAAATTTTCGTTAGTTTAGTTAATTGTTTTCTCACTGTTTTTGGCATTTTGTTTGTTTGTTTGTTTTGTTACATTTGATACATTTTATATCAATAGAATATTTAAAATGAATGAGAAATGATCACTGGTTTGAACTGAACAGGGCACACTTCCCAGGTTAAGTAGCAGGGCTCGACAGTGCGAATGTTTTGCTCGCATTTGCGAGTTGATTTTTTCCAGTGCGAAAAGAAAATTACATTCAGTCGCATCAGTGCGACTCCGACAGAAACTGTAGTACATGCACCGTTTTGCTGTTTAAGTGAGCACCGAGCAGTAAACACCCACACTTTTTCTGCCATTTATCCGCAGTTTTGCACAAACGCCTCTCTACAGTTGCTCACTTTCTCCGGCCGCTCTGTGTCTGCTTTCGCTGCAGCTGCTAGGGGTGGGTGGATTGATCCAAATATTGATAGTATCAATACCAAGGTGAGTATTGGTATCGGATCGATACTAGCGTGATGAGATCGATATTTTTGTTGTAGTTTTTCTTCTATAAATTCAGCAAATCACTTGTATTCCTTCATAGAGTTTGTGTGAGCGCAGCGCTCCTCTTCACTTCTCTCACTCCGCTCACTCAGGTTCACTGTAACTGGAACTTAAAAATATATACTTATATTGATATAGAGCCTACCTCAAACCTGAAGTTTGAATATGGCAGAATATAATAACACCTTTGTGTATCTGTTGAAGGACCACCATTATTTCTATTTAAGCTACATGCAGATAGGTTATAGATTTAGTTAAGTTAAATATAATTTTCTTATTTCGCTAAAATCTTTGTCCTGTGTTTCATCATTATCTTAATCATGCTCAACTAGTTAAAGGAAAAAGTAATAAATCACTCAATGATCAGTATCGGTATCAGTATTGGTATCGGCAATACTGGCCCTGTATTTACTTGGTATCAGATTGATACCAAAATTTGCAGTATCGCCCACCCCTGCCTCCTCTCCCTCTCCTGTTGCTGCTTCAAACATGACACCGGCTTTGGGACTGACCGGCTGATGATTGGCTGTTCTGCCTTAAGTCCCGCCTCTCTTGCTGTGTTAGATTTATTGTTCAGCTCGTGCTGATGATGCGGGAACTATTGTAAAATACCAAATAATAGCCGGACGTGTTTTTTGTTTCAATCACTTAACAGACCAGGCGTTTATTTGGGACAGGCGTTTAATTCCCTCCTCACCAAAATACGGGATGAAAATGTCACAAACTTCGCCAGCTTCTCTGTGAATTCTCTGGCATTATCCTGGGCACAACACATGAAAAAGGCGAAGAAGAAAAATGTGCAGTGTCAGTGGTCACGTCTTCTTCTTTGATGTTTTTTCAAAATAAATTAGACTCGGCATTTATTTGGAACCGGCGGTTATTTACCAAAATATACACCTTCACCCGGCGTTTAAAGGGGACCACATGATGTGTTTATAATGTGTTTATGTGTTTACAGCTGCTAATTTATGTAACGCTGTTACTGTGATGATACATGACAGTTAAATATTGAATCTGTCTATAATAACCACATCCTGACATGTAACTGTGATTTTTGATAATCTAAGTACTAATAATAACAATCATGACAAAAAATTAACAAAGACTGCAGATCAAGATAAGAAGCTGCAACTGGCAGTGAGCAGCTCTCTTTTCTGTTAGCAGTGAAGTGATGTACTCCATGACAGAACATTATAGAATATGATAATGTATACAACAACATTTAATGGTAAAATAAAAAGTACAGTTGCAGTAGGCTTCTATTATGAATATGAAGCATATATAGTTTATTATTATTATTATTATTATTATTATTATTATTATTATCACTACTATTTTTCTGCATATTCTTGACTTTGAATGGGAGCTGCTGTAAAGCATTTCTGTTTCTGATTCATATATTATGCAGTCAGTTGTCCACATTTTGAGTTAAATTAAATGAATCAAGACAGATGTCACATTTACATGTCAGGGTGTGGTTATTATAGGTGCCTTTAAAAAATGATCCACCGCGGTCAGCCTTTGCCAGAAACTGCCGACATACTTAACAATACATTACGCCGTCACGGTGGTTCAGCCAGGTATACTGATCCCTCCACATCGGGAGAAATAATGGTATTGTTTGTACAGTGCTTTCAGAAAATCAATCACCTGAAAAATGATAACAGAATTATAGGAGTGAGAGAAATGATACATCTCAAAATATTAAATATGTTGTAATTTCAATTTTGAAATTTTAATACTTGTTATTACGCAAACCCCTGTTACTTTTTGCCATCATTGCCAGATCATACTGATTTTGCAGGGACAGACTCTCTAAACAATTAAATGGGAACAATTTCAATAAATAAACAAGTCTTTTTTTTTTTTTTTTTCAAAAAAATAGTTATTTTCATTTACACATGGGGCCAGTAAAACTCGAATCTACTGGCCAAGCGGGCCAGGAAGAAGACATTTTTATGTTGGACACTGGGAGGCAGCCGGGGCTGCAGCTGTGAGGCTTTAAGACCTCCACACGAAGCAGCCTGGCCGTGTCCACAACAGAGGACCTGATGCGCATCAGCCTCGTGCGGCCTCCACTGGAGAGCTATGACCCAAGTCCAGCTGTAGAGAGGTGGCTTAGCTCCAAGTGGGTCAGGAGACCAGACTATGTTGACTGCTGGAGCAGGGACATTCTTCCAGTTTAAAAGAGCCAGTTATAACATAAAAAAAAAATGTTGTGTTCTACTAAATTTTTCAGCATGGTAGCACAGTGCTACTTGGAAAAAAGCTTAGCGTCAAGCCCTGAGTAAGTGCATGTTTTTCTTTATTCATTTTGTTTTCTTTTTGTTTGTATAGATTTTTTTTATTTCAATAGAACAGTGAGGTTTGATAGAAGGACAGCTTTGGTGATAATTTGCACTGTTCCTTCTCAGCATTTCCTCAATGCCCACTCCATCATCCAACCAGGACATGGACTGGCAACTGGTTGACTTCTTGAAAGAGTAGTATGTTAGTGGCAATCACTGGAATAACCATTGCTCTCAGGACTACATGGTTCATGAGTTGGAGGAGATTTCAACTCTTCCTTTAAATCTGTCTGACAAAGACAACACTTTCTCCAGTCAGTTTGAGATGCAGAACTCAGAGGATTAGAAGCAGCCATTATGTGTAATAGTTGAGGCCGAGGGGCTTTCCTTTTACCACCTAACCATACAAAATACAAAAGCACATTCAGATATGGGACACAACTAGGTTCAAACATCAAAGTGCCCTACACCTAGCCCGATCATTCATCTAGTGTGATCTGTACACCATCCAGGTAATTAAAGCCCCATTACACTTGGCTCAGCTTTCCTGCACTGGCACATCCTGTTAATTCAGGTGCGGCTAACTATATTACAACGAACTAAACTACTAGTTGGTAAATATAAAAGGCTAATTAGATAGCATTTGGGACACTAAGCTATACTTGCTATAACTACAGTTAGTACACTACAACTACGGTAAGTACTCTAATTCAGTGTTTTTCAACCTTGTTCCTCGGGGAACACTGTCCTGCATGTTTTAGATGTTTCCTGCTCCAACACACCTGATTCAAATGAATGCCTCCTCATCAGGCTTCTGCAGAGCTTGATGATTGGCCGATAATCAATCAGGTGTGTTGGAGCAGGAAACATCTAAAACATGCAGGATAGTGTTCCCCAAGGAACAGGGTTAAAAAACAGTGCTCTAATTAGCTGACACTGAACCTAATGTTGAGTCTCACAGCAATGATGCCACCAGTGTGCGCTGGTTGTGCTTTGACATCATGCCGTAGGCAAAATAAACTTAATAGCCAGTGACACTGGCCATTTCTGATTTTTTGTTTGAGGAGTATTGTGGTGTTCTGGGATGCATATCAGTAGAAATAACGCCATAGATTGTAATGGAATAACTCCGCACTTCATTTTCAGCTCATGGGCTGCATTATCTAGATATTCAACATTTAACCAAGTGTCCCAAATTTGACTAGTCAGAGCTATATTTTCCACTAGCAGGAGCTAGCTAGGAATAAGATGGATAAGCGCTGTCTGTATGGAGACTTATTATGATTCATGTAAATGCAGAACGTATGGTCAGGTCGGTGGTTGTTCAGGTGTGTTGGAGACACTTTTTTGACAGCCTCAGGGAGACAGGAGCCGACTGATCAGTCCAACTGCCTTTTTTGACGACGGTCGGAAGTCAGATAGGTGTGTGAAGGCCTTTATGAAGACATTTTTCAACATTTTGAGATTGATGAAACATTTTGAGTATAAAAAGATTTTGCATAATTGAAACTTCATGTGTGATGAAATTTTACAGAAAACTGTGAATATGAGTCGAAAAATGGCCGCCATCTTGAAAACTAGCCTTGAAATAGGGGTGGGCGACATATATCATTTGCGATAATATCGTCATTGTTGTCTTGACGAGGTGCAAATTTCCATTATCGAGTATTTTAATTACTTCGGCAAAAATATTGAAACGCACCTGGAAACTCCTCACATCCACTTAATACGAGGTGCAGCATCGCTCTCTCATAGCAGGATTCAGTCACACACCAGTGGGCCTACGTGATCACATGACCTCTCGCTAGCATCCTCCTTGCAACAGTTTAGCAGCGCGTCGTGATGGCAGAGAGAAAATCCAGGCGCCTCCAGTCCCTGAAGCTACCGGTACTTCGGATGATTGTTGTGTCCGCTTGTTAGCTAGCGCCAAGCTAGGAGCGGTTGCTACTTTCAAATTAAAAGCCCCCCGCTAAGAACCCAGTTCTAAACTCTGATTGGGTAAAATGTAACGCTCTTATTTTGATGACAAATTCTTTGTCTCACTGTTCACAGCCGAACTTCGAGCTTCACGTCACGTCACATGTTTACACCGAACCCAGAGGTGGCTTTTGGAAAAGGAGGAATATTTTAGAATGACAGGGCAGCAAATTGCCGCCCTAACCTTGGAGCAAATGTGCCGTCTTTTCTATCTAAAAATGGCTGTGGACAGACTGGTGTTTTTGGCTCATAATCTGAAGTAGCCTAATCAGTGAACTGTTAGCCTAGAATGTTATTTGTTCAAAGTTCTGCAAAGTTTCTGGCATCTGTCCATAGCTGTGATAATACTGGGTATTTTTTCTTAGAATGGTGGATTTTTTTTCAACATTAATGTCATTTGTTTACAAATCTCTATATTTTTGAACAATATTTGAGAAAACCCTTAGTGAAGCTTTTAAGCAAATGTCTCTTTTGGATTTTTTTGTTGTTGTTGTACAATCCTGGATGGAACTTGAAGTTAGTCATTTGTTTAATAAGGCCATAAGATAGACTTGATGATGCGCAATAATTCTCAAAATATGCATAGAGCACTTTGCACTGTTACAAATGCTACTGTTTTTATTTTATCATATGCTCTTGTTTGTCTGCACTGCAGCACAATTTACCTGACTATGGAGCCAGAACGGTGACTTTAAAATTTGGCATCCAAAAAAAAAAAATGGCATTGAAAACAAAACCAATACTGAAAAAAGAAACATTGTCATTGTAACACTTGTATTGAAAACAGTTGTATTGGCATTGAAACAAGTATTGGCCTGAAAAAAGAAACTAATTCAAATAATTCAAATCCGAAAATCTTATCATTTTATTTTATTGGGATTTTTTTGTATTTTTCAATGACAATCTTCAGATTTTTTCTTCATGTCACTTTTTTTTCAGTGACAGATTTTTTTTACAATGTCAGTTTTTTTTCAGTGTCACTGATTTTCAGTTTCAACTTTCTGTCACTGTTTTGGCATCGAGAGGGAGGGGCCTGAGGGGAGGGGTAAGTAGAGCGTGGTTTGCATATCATTTGAGAAGGTAATGGCAGCAGCCTGCGGGAAGGCGGGGCTGGACGGTCCAGCCATAATACACCATTTAGCGCCCGTGTGCCGGCCGTCTCTGGGCAGCACAGAGTCCAACTACCTCGCAGACTTTTCTTCATGCTCTCTCCTGATGTGTCAAAGTCTCTGTGTATCTGGTTCTGTCCCGGAGCTCTCAAGCCCCGCTCCTATATGCATATGGAGTGTGGTAGTAGTACCGGGCACTGAGCACGGAGCATTAGCCACAGTTAGCACAACAGTAGAACAGCCTGTTGCTCCGAGCCGGGACTGCAGCACCGACTGCAGCGTTCTGGTCTGCTCCCCGAACTCTGTGCCACCGCACCGCTACCGGAGACCGGAGCTCCTGAGCTCCCCTATAAACTCAGTTCATGTGAATAATATCACTATTCCTACAATGACTCCTTTGAGTCGAAGCGAATAAACTCAACACGTCAGTATGCGGGTAAAGTCAGTGATTGTGCTACTGTGGTTCATAGTAAAGTACAACAGACGGCTGTAATCAAGTAACAGACACATATTTTCATAACTGACTGACTTTTCTCCCAGCACTCTCCTTTATTGTCCGGTCTTTGTATGTGTGTGCAGCAGTGCGGTGTTACAGAGCTCGGGGAGCAGACGGAGCGCTGCTGTCGGCGAGGCAGCCCCGGCTCGGAGCGACACAGCTGGGGCTAATGCTCGTTAGCTCCATACTACTACCACACTACATACGCATATAGATACCGGAGCTAGGGAGGTCCGGTCTCCGGTAGTGGTGCGGTGGCACAGAGCTCGGGGAGCAGACCAGGGCGCTGCTGTCGGCGCTGCAGCCCCGGCTCGGAGCAACAGGCTGTTCTACTGTTATGCTAACTGTCGCTAATGCTCCGTGCTCGGCACTCCGGTACTACTACTACCACACTCCATACGCATATAGGAGCGGGGCTCGGGAGCTCCGGGACAGAACCAGATACACAGAGACTTGGACACATCAGCAGAGAGCTTGAAGAAAAGTCTGCGAGGTAGTTGGGCTCTGTGTTGCCCAGAGACGGCCGGCTACAATTTGGTAAGATTGTCATTGAAAAACACAAAAAAAAATCCCAATAAAATAAAATGATAAGATTGTCGGATTTGAATTATTTGAATTACTTTCTTTTTTCAGTGCCAATACTTGTTTCAATGCCAATACAACTGTTTTCAATACAAATGTTTCAATGACAATGTTTCTTTTTTCAGTACTGGTTTTGCCAATTTTTTTTTTGGATGCCAAATTTTAAAGTCACCGTTCTGGCTCCATACCTGACAGCTGAATGTTTACAGAATTCAATATTTCTACATTGTAGTTCAATTATTGAGTACAAAAGTACAAAAATGGAGAGTCTTTCTTTTATTTGTACTTGAATGCTAAAGTTTAAAGAAAATAAATTAGTGTTTTTCTTAAAGTTGAAATCTGTTCAACTTTTCACACCGCTGGGCACTCGGAAAAAGAGTTTTTGAGAGCCCTCAGCGCTAAAGGATATCGACAGATGATCATTATCGCCAAAATCCCCCAAAATATCGAGATATTGTTTTTTGCCCATATCGCCCACCCCTACCTTGAAACAGTTTTTTTAGTTGCATCATTGGATTTGTCTACTCAAAATACATACAATTCGATGTCTAGATCTTTTAAATATGCCCAGCCATTACCATTCTACAATAAAAAAGGGGTTTTGGTACATTTTATGTGGCCGCCATCTTGAAAAATGGCCACCATATTGGATTTTCAGGTGGCTAACAGGCTTTTCTCAAAAAGTAGGGTCTCTGCATTATTCATGCCAAATTTGGTGCTTGTATCACAAAGTGAACGATTGTTCTGGAATTTGGACTTAATCTGCCGGACTACAAACCTGACAGCAAAAGTGTTTTATCCCCACGTGTAACAACTTGTGTCAGGACAGCGCTCGGAAGTCGGCGATGGATTTGCCGCAAATGTTGCAGCAGTAGATCTTCTTTCCTGTGTGGCTGCTGCTGTGGATCCTCAGCTAGCAGCAGTGAGGAAAGACTTTCCACAGATGTCACAGCTGTGTGTCTTCAGGTGAGTTTGAAGATGACTTCTCAGCTCGTCTGCAGACTCTGAACTTTCACCACACGCTCCACAAAGCCTCTCCGGATCGTCCACGTGAGTCCAGGCGTGTTTGATCAATATGTTCTTTGACCTGTGCAGAGCCTGGCAGACTTTACAGGACAGAGCAGCGTCACTGTTTTCAGTCGACGCCTCCTTCTGTTTCCGTCTCTTTGTTTTGTCTCCCAGATGTTTGACTCGCCACTTTCTCGTCGTCTTCGATGGTCTCGGTTCAGCTTGGTCCTCACTCAGCTCCTTGTCATTCTTGTCTGGCTTCCATTCATCATCTCCGTTGTCTTCTTCCTCCACCTCATCATCATCATCTCCCCACATAGCAAAATTGGTCTGGCCCAGCTCTGGCCCACATAAGGCACTTGCACTCGGCTGACATACCGCAAAGAATGACGGCCCCCCAGTGGCCCGGATATGGTTTGCCAGAGCTGGCTCACACATGGGCCAGCTCTGGGCCAACTGCAAACACACACAGTTGGTCCAGAACTGGCCCATGTGTAAGCCAGCTCTGGCAAACCAGATCTGGGCCACTGGGGGGCCGTCATTCTTTGCGGTATATCACCCGAATGCAAGTGCCTCAGTTGGTCCAGAGCTGGCCCATGTGTGAGCCAGCTCTGGCTAACCAGATCTGGGCCACTGGGGGGCCGTCATTCTTTGCGGTATGTCACCCGAATGCAAGTGCCTCAGTTGGTCCAGAGCTGGCCCATGTGTGAGCCAGCTCTGGCTAACCAGATCCGGGCCACTGGGGGGCCGTCTTTCTTTGCAGTATGTCAGCCGAATGCAAGTGCCTCAGTTGGTCCAGAGCTGGCCCATGTGTAAGCCAGCTCTGGCAAACCAGATCCGGGCCACTGGGGGGCCGTCATTCTTTGCGGTATGTCACCCAAGTGCAAGTACCTCAACTGGCCCAGAGCTGGCCCATGAGTGAGCCAGCTCTGGCTAACCAGATCTTGGCCACTGGGGGGGCGTCATTCTTTGCAGTATGTCAGCCAAGTGCAAGTGCCCCGTGTGGACCAGAGCTGGGCCAGACGTCAGTCTAATCCATGCTGCATCTGGCCCGGATTAAAAACAACAGAGGTACAATTATACAAATGACTTTATTTTCACAGCTAATTTCCAAAATACATTTCCAATATTGAATAATCAATGCAAAGTGTTATCAGATAAGTGCAATATGCATCGGAACATTCAGTACTTTTTTCACAATTCAAAAAGCGGCAACATTTTAACACTGAAAAGTTGCATAGCTGGCAGTATATGACTGCAGCCATGCTGCATTCATGGTAAACACACATCCTTTATAATAAAAGCATAGTATCAGAAATTATAGACTTCAAAATAAAACTCTGAGATTTTTCCATTCACATGTACGACCATCAGTTGAGAGCCACTAACATAGACTGTTCAAAAACATACAATGCAGCGGAATGTTGCATAATACCTTAACATATACTTACAACATATCTGTCAGCAAACACAACATGTCAAGAGTCTACAGAACATTATTACAAATTTAACATTCACTGCCATATCTTCAGTTTAAAAACCAACACTGAACATTTTAGACAAAACAACTTGGCACAGACTTTCACACCATGCATAGAAACATTACGTCTCCATGTGTACCACCAGCAGTAGCACCTTACAAAAGGTGAAGAGAGTTCAGATCAAAAGTCTAAAATGCATTACGCATGAGAGCTTCTCTCACTGTCCATCATTCTCATTTACTCACTTCCTCCGCTGTTCCCATCAGGTGCTTTCTGCAACCATTTTGTAATCCTGGTCTCGATTTCTTGGTCTGTGGCATCAGAAGTCAGACACACACATACAAACACACAAATTAATGAATATCACAGTACAGTTCACAAGTGACACATCTGATGACTAGCCAATAAATATGATTGGCACTACATTCCAACAGCCATCAGTGTGTTTGGCCATTAACATGCCCCCCCCCCCCCCCCCCCCCCCCCCCCCCAATGCATTGAATGGAAAAGAAATTCATGAAACTATTTAACAGTTTTTTTACTTTATTTAAATTTTGTGATGACGAATGCAATCACATTGCTGCAATTTAAGTTGTTAGAATACACATATAAAGCACTAGGGATGTTCCTGATTAAACGACTGGTCATGTGAATGTTTCAAACATCGCTTGTCGTCACCAGAAATAGTGTAATCTAGTGTAAAAGGTGGCAGCGAGTCCGGCAGTATCTCGACATAGAAAATGAAAATATGGATGTAGCCTGTGTCAGAGTAAACTGGCATACCGGTATAAGTGCTCGACCGGAGCAATGCATAACCACATTCAGTACCCACATCACACACACATTCACATCAGCCTGCTTGTAGATCTTGCCAAACAAATTTCTACAACATCCCCCCCTCAGAGAAGAAAATAACAGCTGCACCCCCCCAAATAATTATTATTGCTATCATTACTGTTAATATTTTTGCTGTTGCTATACGTCATGTTCCATGCATTGTCAGACATTGGGATGGCATTTAGCTCGGCAGCAGCAGCTTCTCCATCATCACTGAACACAACTGAACTCCGTTTTTATTTAAATGAGGAGCTGTTTGATAGATACCATTGATCCCACTGTTCAACAACCAAATGCTGATATAGTTGGCACTTAGTGGCACACATTAATGAACTGAACTATGTTAATGAAATGTGTCATCTTCTCTGACCACTGACATGCTGTGTGGCTACCGTTAGCAGTGCTAGCAGCAGCCTGCTCTCCGTGCAGGATAACATCCACATCTGATGATTTTCCAACTTTTACTAAATCATTAATAATTAGATGCTAAAATCATAACATTCCATCCATTTCTACATAGGCACTCTTTAAAAAAAAAAGAAAAAAATAATTAAAATACCACTGAGCCATCAGCTATTCTGGATTGCACAACCTCATCTCAAACAGGCTGGGCTTTGAAACAGTTTTCTTTACCTTGTAGGCCTTGATTAGCTCCTCTGTTTTTCACCAAGATAGAGAATGAGGCCTCTGATCACATCCTCTCTTCTGGACTCAATGCTGTTGTGCTATAAAAAAAGAAAGGAGATCATGCTAAGTACAAACATCAGAATGCTAATATATAACTAACTATTTAACTGCAATAAGTACATGCCTCATTTACCATGTCACAGGTCTCATCAAGTTTCTTCCCAACAGCTTAGAGGCTCAACAGCCTGGGTGTGTATTGGTCCAACTTCCCCAGTAATGTGAGATCTTGAGATACAGAAAAAAAGAATCACAGAGACACAGAGCAACAAAAACAGAACAGAGTCATGCATTTTATTCTGACAGCCTCATCAGGCTTACTTTTGCTGCATTTTAGACTGGGCTGTCACGACATTTTTTTCAGTGAAAGACCAGAATCTCTGCCCCCAAAAATTACTTTTTGTCTGGTCCATAAACTGAAATAATCTAACATGTGTCCACTTTCCCCACAACAATTGTTTTTGCATACCTTCACCAGTGTGCTTGACACCATAAATCATCTGATAAGCACACAATGACATAGTAACTGACCACTAAAGAGATCGTCTATGCAGCACGCATCTCACTCTGCCCCCTGTACAGTGGGCGCTCTATTTGAGAACTCGGCGCAGTGTATCACCTGCAGCGTGGCTCGCTCTGCCCTCTGCTGCGGTTCGTGGCTAACAAGCAGACCTAACTTAACAACCTAGATGTAGGCTAAGTTACCTGCTAGTTAGCAGCCACCGCTGCGACCAAAAACCGGCCACACAAACCCAAACACACACGGCCGACTTACAGCTAACACTCCTCGCTAACGGGACTAGCTAACGGCTAACCCCGTTAGCGAGGGGTAGCCCCGTACACCGGGGTGTTAGCCGTTAGCGAGGGGTGTTCGCGGCACCAGGCGCCCCTCGCTAACGGCTACTGCCTCGCTAACGGTGTTAGCCATTAACGGTTAGCCGTTAGTGAGGAGTTACCGAGGGGCGCCGTGTGTCGCGAACACCCCTGGCTAACAGCTAACCCCCCCGGTGTTAGCCGATAGAGAGGGATTCTGCACAGTGCCATAGATAGAAATGCATACTAACGTTAGTTTACTCTATCACTCTGGTTCTGCATGCAGCCATAAACCGGCACCCAGCGCTGTCTGATTAACGTAATGTGAAAGAAAAAACACATCCATGCTTACTTTAAATCATAGTCACTTGCAAACGTCAGGTTCAAATTACATTTGAAGCAAGTATTTTAAAACTTGCTAACATTTGTTTCAAGTTACACAGAAGTCTGTTGAAGCCACTGTTGTTAATTACAAATTACATCAAGTGCCTCCAGTTATTTTACTTATTTCTACAACAATGTAAAACCTGAAAGATTGTAGTAAGTAACCAACTATATCAATAACATTAACTAAATTCTTACCTTAACAGTTCAGACTCCCATTTTTCAAATTTCTCCTTTTGTCTTTGCTCAGGCGTTTGGCGCGAATACCCAGAATGCACCACAGGGGGGGGAGGGCAGTCGGAGTAAATACAAAGTGTAGAAGATTTGTTGATCCGCTTACATACAGCTTGTTAGGGAAAACAATCAAAATGACTTGTGTTTTTAACAAATGTAGAATAATTCACAACTTGCTATATTCATGTCTAGAGACAAACTTTGTTTTGTATTGTTATTATCACAGGATTAATTATTTTACAATTATTTATTCTTAGATTGACTTGTTTCAGTGTATAGAAACGCCTGTAGGAACCAATAAGACTTATGTGGGAACCATTAAGACTCCTATAGAAGACTCCTGTAGGAACCATTAGACTCCCGTAGGAAACGTTAGTAGGGACCGTTGAAGTCCTGTAGATTTGTGTAGGAGATATTAGAACCTTAGAAAAACAAACCAAACCATTAGGACAACATAAGTAGCCATTAGAAACCAGTAGAAACCACCAGGAACCATTAGAAACCAATAGAATATGCCTAATGGTTTGTCTGATTTTTTTCAGCAGGGTACATATCTGGGCCACATACAACTAACCACAAATAGCCCACATTTGGCATGCCATTACATAAACGGTGCCATCATTGCCAGACCTGGCCCACATCTGGCTAACATTCTATTTACCAGGTCAGAAATAGGCCAAAAGTGCCGGCTTGATGCCAGATCTGGCCCAGACCTGTCTGTTACAGATCTGGGCCACATACACCTAACCACAATTGGCCCACATTTGGCATGCCATTACATAAACATTGCCATCATTGCCAGACCTGGCCCACATCTGGCTAACATACTATTTACCAGGGCAGAAATAGACCAAAAGTGCCGGCTTGATGCCAGATCTGGCCCAGACCTGTCTGTTACAAATCTGGGCCACATACACCTGACCACAATTGGCCCACATTTGGCATGCCATTTCATAAACAGTGCCATCACTGCCAAACCTGGCCCAGACCTGTCTGTTACAGACCTGGGCCACATACACCTAACCACAATTGGCCCACATTTGGCATACCATTACATAAACGGTGCCATCATTGCCAGACCTGGCCCACATCTGGCTAACATACTATTTACCAGGTCAGAAATAAGCCAAAAGTGCCAGCTTGATGCCAGATCTGGCCCAGACCTGTCTGTTACAGATCTGGGCCACATACACCTAACCACGATTGGCCCACATTTGGCATGCCATATCATAAACGGTGCCATCACTGCCAAACCTGGCCCAGACCTGTCTGTTACAGACCTGGGCCACATACACCTAACCACAATTGGCCCACATTTGGCATGCCATTACATAAACGGTGCCATCATTGCCAGACCTGGCCCACATCTGGCTAGCATACTATTTACCAGGTCAGAAATAGGCCAAAAGTGCCAGCTTGATGCCAGATCTGGCCCAGACCTGTCTGTTACAGATCTGGGCCACATACACCTAACCACGATTGGCCCACATTTGGCATGCCATATCATAAACGGTGCCATCACTGCCAGACCTGGCCCAAATCTGGCTAACATACTATTTGCCATGCCAGATGTAGGCCAGAGGTGCCGGCTTGATGCCGGATCTGGCCCGGACCCCCTTGCTATGTGGGTCCATGTTCTCCTTCGCTCTCAGCAGCAGCGCAGGCAGATGAAGAGCCACTAGAGTCCTGTGATACTCCACATTGTTGCCCGTCTCCCTCCACCTTCACTTGTTGCTGTCTTGAGTTGCCGGAATGATGATCCGCTTTGTTGCTCTCCACTTTTTCGACAGGACTGTGGTCGGAACTGAAGGTAGAAAACAGTGTCATTTATTTAAAGTGAAACTCTCACCAAAAAGCAACCGAGGCTTTATTTGCGACTGAATATGAGTCAAACCTTCGTGTAAAAGCATAATTACGACGTAAGACGCACTTGGAAAATTTACCGTACTTGGGTTTTGGGCACGTTAATTTTGAACAGGAGTGCTCGGGGCAGGGATACGATGGCATCAAAATCTCTATTTTCAAAACAGTAAGAAGGCTCGACACAACATGAAACTTTGCTCGTAGCATCACCAGGGTCTCTACACATGAACACGAGCATTGAGAACATTATTTGTGTAAGTGTCGATCCCCGAGTGCGACCTGACAGGCAAGCTTGAGGAGTGGTTCACCTTTACTCTCCTGTAGACTTGTAGTTCCTGAGACCGGTCTTGGTCTCGAGACCGGTCTCGAGACCACTTTTTAGTGGTCTTGGTCTTGTCACGGCCTTGACAGTCTTTGGTCTCAGTCTTGTCTCGGTCTCGGGTCTCTCGGTCTCGCAATGTCTCGGACTGGCTGAGCGGTCTCGAAGGGATTTGCAACCTATAATATCACAGTTATTTTTTTTTTTTTGATATCATTATACGCCCCCTTCAAGTGGTATCAATCACATGCACTTTGTGACACAGAGGGCGTTGGCGCTCGTCCTCTCAACCTTTTGAACTGTTTGCCAAATGAATTGCTTTGACTTCAGCTAACGAAAGGCTGTAGCATTGGTCGTCTGTTTGGATTTCAGTGTTTCCCGCTGAAAACCACCACCACCATCACCATGGGAGGAAGGGAAAGGGGGGTGTATGGCACGGTATGGTTTTGTACGGTGTCACTGCACACAGTCCTTCTGTCAATCAGTGAGAGCACACGCACACACACACGCTTGCTCCCTCTCGTGCCTACATGATCAACATGCAATGCAGCCTTATTTTATTAATATATATTTTATTTTATTAAATGTTTGATGTGGTACATGTATGTATAATGTGTGATGTGGTTAACACGGTTAAGTCATCTTCTGTGTGGCCCTATGAGGCTATCATGCCACTGCAGCTGCAGAATGGTTTAGGCTACAGATTCTGTAGACAACAACATCAGACCTTATAGAGTAGAAGTCTATTTTCTGTTAAGATTGGTTTCATTTCTTATCAACAATACACACAAGTTAGTTGGCTGACAGGAGGAGCAGGCATAGTGCTGCAGTTATGCAAAAAGATGAAGTCAAATACAGAGATGATCTGTTCATGTGTCATACTGGATTGGATTTAGGTTTCATAATACAAAGACCTGATTTTCATATCACTTGCAAGACAGTTTGTTGTGGTTGAATATGAACAGATGTCTTACAGATGTCTCTTTCCCTATTTTGCAGGTACTTGGAGTACAAAGCAGGACCTGCATCACTGGCGATGGCAGACACCACACAGCAGACAATATCTTCCTTTGCGCAAAGAGTCCACTTATATGCTCCAAATTCATCCAGGCAACAGGCCATTACATAAGCCATCCTCCAGGACCTTGTCATTGGATGCTCTCTGCCCCTGTCTCTAGTAGAAAATCCAAATTTTAGACACTTTCTTTCTGTCATGGACTGCAAATACACTCCTGTGTCTAGGACCAGCTTGACAGAGAAGCAGATACCTTATCTAGTCAGTAAGGTTAAGGATGACATCATCAAAGCGCTGGAAGCTCAGGCAAGTGTTGCACTTACAGCCGACTCAGAGCAACCTGAAAGTGACAGTGATGACCTTGATGATGAAATGATGTGGGAGGAACATGTAGAAGACTTTGAACAGCCGTGGTCATCAGGTGAGCGCTTGTCTTGCTTCGCACACTCGCTCCAAACTGGTTGTCAGTGATGGCATGAAAGAAGTGAAGGCAATAGCAAGAGCCATTGCTAAGGCCACCAAGTTCACAACCCTGCTTCACAGCAGTTCTAAGGTCAGAGACATGTTTGAGAACCCACTTTGGGGCTAATAAATCTATCCCGGCAGCTAACAACACATGCTGGAATAGCACCTTAAAACAGTTAAAAGCTCTCACCACACTTGACCACCGGGATGTCAGAGAAATGTGCAGCAAATGTGATCCAGAAAATATTGCATTTTCAGTCCGAGAATGGGCCCAGCTGAAAGACCTTTGTACTGAGCTTGAGCCTTTTTCTGAGGCAACAGACCTCACAGAGGGAGACACTGTGGTTACCATCAGCATGGTGGTCCCCACCGTCCGTAGATTGTGACAATAGTCAGAGCACTTAAAAAGTCTTTAGAGAAGAGGTTCTCAGGGATCTTCAGAAGGATCAACATGGAGCAGGGGGATCCCGAGGAGCCATTTAATCATCGGATCTACTTCCTTGCCGCCATGCTTGATCCCCAGTTTGGTTTGAGCTGGGTAGATTTAGATGTCCATAATGGAGAATCCGGTCCAGCACTGAAGAGGTTCAGAGACGACCTTAAGAAATCATTAACAGGTGGCTATAATTATTATGATTGTTGTTGTTATTATTACAGTTATTGTTATTATACTGTCATCAGCAGCATCCTGTTTAATCCTGTATTATGTTTGTGTGTATGTGTGTGTGCCCCTTTTTCCAGACCTTTTGATCAGAGAGGTAGACCAAGATGCAACTGCTGCACCTCTAGCAGAAGATGCAGAAGATGCAGGAGAATTGTGCCGTGACTCACCGCCACCCCTGAAACAACAGCGTCTTCTTTCACGCTACAATGCGTCTAAGATGCAGCACAGCACAACCCGGGACTCGAGCATTACTGCACAAATAAGCAAGTACCTGGACAACATGAATGACTGTGACTGTGATGCACTGACCTTTTGGTCAAAAACCAAGAGCATTTCCCTCATCTACACAATGTCGCCTTAAAAGTCCTCTCCGTCCCTGCCTCTTCTGCCCCAGTAGAGAGAGTTTTTAGCAGAGGAGGCATTCTAATGAGACCCCACAGAGCACGGCTAGGCCATAAGAAGCTGCAGTCTTTAGTGTTCTTGAAGTGCAATCAACGACAGCTTTAACATGTGAACTCACATACATCTGCCTCACATACATCAAGTAAACACACTCATACTACTGACATGCTTACACTCCCCAGCACACACTCACAAAACTACAGACACACAAATGGTTTCACACAGAAAGCTACAAAAAAGACACATACACAGAGGACACACTCACTCAACACACAAATGGGTGCATGATACAGTATGCCTTTCGTTCTACAGTTTTAATGTATTAGTTTATGTATCTGTTCTTTGTTTGTGATGTCTGTGTTCTTTTGTTCTTGTCCCACTGAACTACAGGCTTCATATATATAGGTG
Organism: Sparus aurata; assembly: GCF_900880675.1. NCBI lineage: Eukaryota > Metazoa > Chordata > Actinopteri > Spariformes > Sparidae > Sparus > Sparus aurata. The sequence continues at coordinate 2,941,080 of NC_044196.1, read as the reverse complement.
TGTTATAATTGAGATGCCATTGCACACATCAAGGTGACAGATTCTTGTGATCACTAGTTCTTCCTCTTGCTAATGTACAATTTGAAGTACAGTTTTGTAAACTATTTGTATTTTGCATTTGATTTGATGCATTTTTTGGTGCACCTGCGTGTGTGTCTATGTATTTAATTACAGTATTGTGCTTGTAATGGCCTTGTTTGAATAAATATATGGCATCATTGGCCTTTGAATAATATATGCATATCATTGTGATTGATTTAGCATTAGGCCTATGCCATTTCAGTGATGCTGATATTATACAGTGTAATTTGGCTACTATAATGGGAAATAATGCAATTTCAAGTTGATAATTGTGTGTATCTTCAATATTTAAAATTCATCTACAGATTAAGTCCAATTTAAATCAGTAACATATTTGCCATTCGTTAGACTTTTTTTGAAGTGCAGGGTGGTGTTGGAGGCTTGTTATTTTGTTAGACAACTTTGGGACGATAGTCATGTCAGTCCTTAACAGCACTCAAGAGTCAATCCTTAAATAGTGTAGAAATAGCGGTCATGCAATTGCTACACATATTTGATTTCAGTCAATTGATGAAAACATTTATAGTGAGTTCACACACAAGACATGCACTGTCTCTGTATTATTGTGCCTGTAGTTGAAATAATACAATCTCATATTTATACTAAGCAGCTGAACCCAGTATGGTGCTTATGTTCTACAACTCATACAAAATGGCAAAAAAAATGTTTAGTTTTTTTTTTGGTCTCGGTCTCGGTCTCGGTCTTGAGCTGAACTAGTCTTGGTCTTGACTTGGTCTGTCTTGGTCTTGGTCTTGTCTTGGTCTTGATACTCTCTGGTCTTGGTAGTGTCTTGGTCTCGGTTTAGGCGGTCTTGACTACAAGTCTACTCTCCTGCCTGTCAGGTCGCACTCGGGGATCGACACTTTTTGTCTGCCATGACGGCCACGTTAGTTACTGCATAACTCTGGCTGTGTCCCAGTTCAGGGGCAGCATCCTTCGCCGCCAGCAAAGGCAGGGTCCTTCAGAGAGACCTGCAGGCCACGTCAGCCTGTTGTGAAGGGGACAGTCTACCCTTCGCAGCATTTCCTGATTGCGTCACTATTAATGCAGCCCAGGTCCGTGAAAGTGACAAGAAGAGTAAAGTTAGACTGTCAGATCTGTTTGAGCTTCAGGAATTCCTGATTTCCTTTTTAATCCTCCTGCTTGTGGAGGAAGAGGGGAAGCGGCTCTGGTTTATCTCCGGCTGAGAGGACCGTGGAGAAGTAAACCTGTTATTGAACCCACATAATGTTATCAATGTTACCATTATTAGCTAGCTAACAGTTTGGGCTCATTAACATAATTTAAAAAGAACTCATACATTAAGTAAATAACAACAGCTATAATGTAAGGATTGTCCTCTGGACAGTGGCGGCTCTGGACCAGTTTTATTAGGGGGGCCAGATTGGGGCCGGCTTTTTTGTTAGGGGGCACATACAACCCGGAAAAAAGACAAATCCCGCATTCAGACAAAACAGTGTTTACAATTTCAACAATTTTGATTGGGTAGTAAACTGCTGAGACACTTTATTTCCGCCTTTCCCTTCAGCACAAAAATCACTGCAAGAAATCTGTCATTGTATTATTGATGCAGACTCCCTGTCGGGGGGGCCACAGGGGGGTCCAGACTCAGAGTTACGGGGGCACTGGTCCCTGTTGGCCCTCCCCTAGAACCGCCCCTGCCTCTGGAGCAGAGAAGAGCCTCACCATCCTCTCTGCAGCCTCATGTCCTGCTTCATCCTCCTCCTTTCACCTGGTGGTCATCTACAGACCTCTGACTCCCAGTTACTAGAAGAGTTCTCTGAATCTCTTGCAGATCTTGTGACACGTTCAGATCAGATCCTAATTATTGGGGATTTTATATCCATTTAAAAGCCTTCTGAAGCCTTCTGAGCCTCTAAGTGAAGCTTTTCTGGGACTTCTTGATATTTCTGGCTTCATTCAGCTTGTTCATGAACAGACTCAGTCCAGTGGAAACTCTCTTATTTGGTGACAATTTTATTCTACTTTCTAATTTCAGCAGCACTTTAAACTCCTTTTTATAAATGTCGATATCATTATTGTGGTAATTTGGAAGTAATTTCATAAACACTCACACATTCATATCCCTAACTGATGTATTTTACAGGTAGAGAACTTTCATGGTCAGCAGGGGAGTAATTATGTAGTCATGTATTTATTAAATGTCTTTGAAATTACTTCCAAATTACCAAAATGATGACCTCAAGATGTCTAAAAGAAATCATCCCAACAGGATTTAGTAACATATTAGTCATTTTACTGCTATATTTCTACAGGGCACCAGATGGTAAGTTGCGCATGGTAAAATAAACAGCAACTTTTCGGTACATTTAGCAACAAAATATGTTTAAGAAAACATATGTGATTTTTCTTTTATGTTACTTTTGACCAGATTTACAGCAATATATGTGAACTTTGTGATATTTAGTTCTCTTGTAAAAATATAATTTCAACATTAAATCTAAAAATATAAAATCTTAAGTCTAAATATTAAATATTCTCTGTCTCTTTGGGGTCTTTCAGGGTCAGACTGAGGTTTTAACAACTCGCAACACAGAATCTGCAAAGAAATAAATTAAAGAAATAAAATGAATAACAAAGAGAGTTTGAACTGGCTGGAAGCAGGTGGCTGAAATTACAAATAGCTGCTTTAAACACAAACATCGTCTTAAGGAAGTGCAGATGTGCTCAGTGGAATCTACACTCACAGAAATATTTAACCCTAACTTTTAAGATTTATGCAAAATAATTAATAACAAAGTTCCATTTGATTTTTTAAATATTTTGAACATAAACCTACCTAATAAACTTTACATGATCTATATGCATCAGTGTAATAAAGCCTATTCATTTGAAATGCATATTCACCAGGTTTATGTATTCAGTATTAATATAATTTATTGAATTTAAATGCATATTATTCATATTATATATTTAGAATACATTAAGTATATTTGTTTGAATTACATAGTAATTAGGTTACCTATTCAAGATGAATAAAGTGTATGTGTTTAAGATACATACAATTAAGCTTAATTCAATCAAAATGCATTAGATTTATGTATTTTTATGATTAATATCCAATAATTTTTTTCTATTAGGTTACCTATTCAAGATGATTAATGTGTATGTTTTTGAAATACATAACAATTAAGCTTAAATTTAATCATAATGCATTATTTTTATGTATTTTTATGATTCATATTCAATGCATTTTTTCTATTAGGTTACCTATTCAAGATGATTATGTATTTGTTTGAAATTCAACAATATCTCAATGATGCATACAATCATACCACTATGGTTGCTATGGCGCCGTACTAGGTGGCAGCCTGTAACAGCAGCTCCCGTGGGTTTTTAAGTTTTTTTCGTAGTTTTTGTTGTATTTGTGTTGTGTTTGTGTTCTGGTTTTCGCTGAACTTTTGGCGGCTCTTCTCCGGAGACTGGGAGAGGACGAACAACCTTTCTTTTTTTTTCTTTTTGAACTTTTACGGCAGTTTTTGTTATGTTTTGAGATGTTTTTGCTAGCCCTAGCAACGGAGGGTCAGGAGCGCATCACTGAGCGCATTGTTTACTCACGCGACCAGCTGATTGCGCTGTGTAAACCTGCACTGCTACCCGGAACCAGGCCTGAGGTCCTGAAGGAGCTGCGGAGGAGACGCCGTGGCTGCAGAGCCGGAGTGAAACGGAGGGTGAAGAGGAGGAGACACAGACCGGCTGTACCGGCGATCGTCATGGGAAACGTGAGGTCTCTGGGGAACAAGACGGACGAGCTCGCTGCGCTGATAAAGGCTCAGAGGGAATATCGTGAGTGCAGTGTGTTGTGTTTCACGGAGACATGGCTTCACTCACACATCCCGGACCACAGCGAGGCGATTCCCGGCTTCAGCACTGTTCGGGCGGACAGGGACGTGACAAGCAGCGGAAAGAAGAAAGGAGGAGGGATTGCACTGTACGTGAGTGAGAGGTGGTGTAATCCCGGACATGTTCATGTGAAGAAACGTCTCTGTACCCCCGGACATTGAACTGTTGACTGTGGGGATGAGGCCTTATTATTTGCCCTGGGAGTTCACATCCACCATCATTATCGGTGTGTACGTTCCTCCTTCAGCTGATGCAGCGCTGGCCTGTGACGTCATCCACTCCGCTGTTGCCCAGATACAGACGCAGCATCCTAACGCATTTATTGTCATCAGTGGGGATTTTAATCACGTCTCACTGGATAAAACCCTCCCAACATTTCACCAGTATGTTGACTGCCCCACCAGAGACTGTAACACACTGGATCTGTTGTATGCAAATGCTAAGGATGCATACAGTCCCACAGCCCTCCCCCCTCTTGGAAGATCTGACCACAACCTTGTCCTGCTGACCCCTA